>NC_042997.1:99924942-100027442 GCF_006345805.1 Octopus sinensis | reverse complement strand
AAAGAGGACAATAATGAAAAGACAGTTAATTACATACAACCAAACTGTTTACTGCTTGATCTATCAACTGGAATATTGATTGAAATCTGTTTCATAGTTTTCCATGCAACCAGTCTTTTAATGAATCTTTACTGTTCAAGATTGAAATTTAAAAAAAAAATATGAACTGTGTTTCTTTACTTAAAAACTTGTGTGACAACTTGCCCCTATCTCTCTCCCTCTCTCTCTCTCTTTCTCAAATATATGCACATATATGTACATGCACACAATGCATATGTGCCTGCATACACATGTGTATGCAGGCACATCTGCATGCACATATATCCATACACGTGTGTGTATGGATATAGGTGTATATCCATACACACATGTACACACGCATTGAACATACATGTACACATGCACACACACATGCCCACACACACATGTACACATGCACATGCACACACACATGCCCACACACACATGTACACACGCACATGCACACACACATGTACACAAACACGTGCACATGCACACACACACACGTACACACACATGCACACATATCATGAAACACGTGTTGTCTTTAAATGGAAAGTATGAGATTCTGAATAGATATAGTATTATATTTAATATTTTATGGCTCGGCTGGGTATAATATCTTTCAATGTTGATTGAGTTGAGGGTGGTTCTGCCTCTAAAACTACTTTCATATATATGAATAAAATATTGTGGACTCAGAATTAATATTCCCTAATAATTATAATAATATGATATATATATATATGAGAAAATATTGCTGCAGTAAATACAGTGACGAAATACATTTAAATTGATATAAATAAGGATAAGATTGTTAATTTAAAAATAAAATAACGATTTTATCAAGTGTTTCTCTTCTGTGTGTATTCTACTGATGAGGCAAAGCATTCCTAAATGCAAAATCAGAAATCCGGGATCTAGAATTATCCAGGATCTTCTACTAGTTTCATCTTGTCTCTTTGTTTTCTCTCCGTGTTGATATATTGACAATTAAGGTGGTTTTAGAGTCAGATCATGGCTGCTATTTTCAGCATGGTGGTATCTCGTAGATACCCTAATTTATAATTTTAATAATTATTACCTTTGAAGGCTATTTTTTCCATGCTGACCACTTGATAAAAGCATTATTTTATCTTTAAATTAATGATCTTATCCTTATTTATATAAATTTATATATATATATGTATATATATTGCTTTATGTCTTCAATCCTATGCTCTTTGATCATAACACATAAAACCGTTCCATCTCTTAGTAAAACTCACAAATGGCAAGGTCACTTGTTTAACATGTTGTTAGCTTGGTGCAAAAATAATTGTGGTTTTTGTTATTTTAAAATCTGATGCTTGATTTGGAATAAACTTTTATCGAACTATGTTTGGTCTAAACCATGTCAGCATGGAAAGTGGACGGTAAATGATGATGATGATTTGTGTAATATGCTATTTGGAAATTTAAGCAGATTTTGGTCCCTTTGATTCATGCTAATAGGTTTGCTTTCACTGTTTACTCTTGCTTGTCAAATTGAACATGGAGAAAACATAAATTTTTTTTAAATAAAAAAGAAGCAATTTCCAGCAATTTTATTGTAAGATCTCAAAAATGGAACACAAAACAGTGGAGATTGCTTGCAATATCAAGCATGCAGTTGGTCAGGTGGCCATCAACAAACACAGCTCAACATTGATTCAAAAGGTTTATGTGGTGGAGACGAGAGGTTTGAAGATATGGAATGTTGTGAATGACCTTCTATGGTTGACAACAACCAGCTAAGGACCATTACCAAAAAAAGTGGATCCATACAAAACAACTCAAAAGATGGAAAAAAAAAAAAAAAGAAAGCACTGACCCTTTAACTGTTGTTTGACATTTGCACCACATTGTAAAGTCAAAACAACCTTGACAGATGGTTGCCGCATGAGTTGAATATAGATTTATAAAAAAAAAAAAAGGAAATAGTTGTTAAGAAGTTTGCTCTGCATTTCCTTCGTGTAGCAAAAGTTATTTCTCGATCATGTTGTGACAAGTGCCAAAAAAGGAATGTAGCAACCGACAATAGCTGAACTGAAGGGAAGCACCAAAACATTTTTCCAAACTAAAAGGTTATGACCAATAGTTGGTGGTTGGCAGGTAGAAATGTTGACTACTAATCTTGAATTCTGACAAAACCATCATAGCTGAAATGTACTGCCAGGAACTTAGAAAAAGCACCAAGAACTTTAATGTTTACATCTAGCATTTATCAATTGAAAAGAACCAATTGTTCTCCATGACAACACTCAAACATGTTTTTGAAAATGTCTGTAGAAATTGAATAAACTGGGCTATGAAACTATGTCAGTCACTTTACTTTCCAAACTCTCTCTTCTCCAATTGACAACCTACTTTTTCAAGCATCTCAAAAACTTACAAAAGTTACTAACAACTAAAATCAATATTTCTTGTGAAATATTGATTTCAAATTTTGGCACAAGGCCAGCAATTTTGGGGGTGGGTTAAGTTGATTGTACTGACCTCAGTACTTAACTGGTACTTATTTTATTGACCCTAAAGGAATGAAAGGCTAAGTCAACCTTGGCAGAATTTGAACTCAGAATGTAAAGATGGATGAAAGCCCCTGAGCATTCTGCCTGGCATGCTAACGATTCTGCTAGCTTCCTGCCAAGATATTGAAATGTTTTAACAACTAGGCAACAGTTCAAAATACTTTTACAAAGAAATCAATCAGTTCTATAACATCAGAATTCTGTGCTACCAGAAACAGATTTGTTTCTGGTTGGTAAAAATGTGAAGATTCTAAAGGTTATTGTTTCAATATATTTGATTTTTAGGTAATATATATTGCTTCAATGTTGTTAGCTAAATGCTAGAATAATTTATTTTGCATTAACCTGATACTTGTACATCTCAGATAGTAAAAGAGTAGATCTCTTACCTGAAGTTGTCTCTAGTCCAAAGGAAAAAAGATTCTTCTTTCCACGGCTATAAACTGACTTCTGGACAATGGTTCGAATTGAAGAATATAGCAACGAAGAACGTTGCAAAAGCAGGTCCTTTGACAAAAGATTCAGCATCGGTTAATTGATCTGGAAGAAAGCAAGAATGAAATTTTGAGTAAGATAGTAGTGATGGAAAAAAAACTTGTAGTGATTATAGACTAGCTAATATTTCGTATGGAATAATCATCAATCTTTTTCATTATCATTTAATTGCGCGGTTTTTCATGTATGTAGGAGTTAGCTGAGATTTGTTGAGATTTGTTGAGACAGAATTTTCCACAGCAGGATGCTCTTCCTCTCACCAACTCTTATTCATTTCCAAGTAAGGTAATGTCTTCCCTACTCCAAACAGGTTTTCATGGAAGATTGTGAACAAGCATCATTTCTTGTATAATAGTGAAGTTTGCTTACAATAAGTATGCAATGTCAAGACAGGGAGACACACACACTATATATATATATGTATGAATAGCAAAATACATGACAAACTACTTTTCAGTTTCTGTTTTCCAAAGATGACCTGTACAGAATAATAACTTTTCAAATTCTTATCATTATTAGCAGAAGCAAATGTAATAATTAAAAAAAGAAATACAAATTAGCAAGGCAAATATTAAAATATTAAGCAAACCCATTAGATTTCACATCAAAATATTTTATTCTATTATGGTAAGATTTCATACAGCTCTATTTTTAATATTCATAACCAAAACTACTGCATTTGCTTTATTTCTATGTATACTAAGTCTAGATTATTCCTAAGTGTTTTTAATTTAATAGAATACAGAAGATATCTATTAAGATTTGAAACCTGTCTGTTGCTTTTTCCAACTGCTTTTATTTTACAAAAATTATACTTGGTTGATATTGTTTTGATATAAAGTTTTTTACTCTTCTGAAAACCTTCAAACAAATTATTGTTTTATTTTTATTTTACTACTTATTTATCTATTTATTTATTTTACTATTCAATAGAAATGATGGAGCCCCACGAAAGTGCAACTATTTACTTTGTCAGAAGCAGGTTGCAATAAGGGAGGTTTTTTTATGTTTTGGAACAAAATTTATTTGTTGCATTAATAAGGAAGGTGTTCATGCAATACAAGTAAAAGAAATATTCAGATGATACAACATAAATGATATGTAATATATATATATGATATATGAGAGTCTTCGTAAGAAATTCAACATTGGGTTAATTTTTATACATCAAATACATATTCATGATGTCGTGGTGTGTCATCTTCTTTGATCATTCCAGGTTGAATATGCAGCTGTAAAAATAGCTACAAGCCGTATTTGTAGGCTTTGCTTACGGAAAGTTCTTGCCAGGCCACCCAACTATCATGTGAACAACAACCAGTCATTGGATGAAATCTTGGTTGTGTGCATGATTGAATTGTGATTTCTATGTGGCAAAATGTGTAAGTGTTTTTCCTTGGCTATAAAATGAAAGGAAATCTTTGATGATTGATGAAGTGTGTGTGTATTTTCATGAGCAATTATTTAATGCTTGCCATATCATATTCTCAGTAATATATGAGTTTAATAAATTGCACAAGAGAGAGCATTCCTTAGAAAAATTTATTTGCAATGACAATTTCTTACAATAAAGTTCCTTGGTACACTTCCACTGATTTCTATCAGCAAGATGCAGGTTTCCATTCAGTTTCATATCATCAACATTAAATGTGATGAAGATGGCCATAACTTCACAGACAAGTATTTGTGACTTATGTAATTACAGGTAATGGTTTTAACTCTTCAGTTAATATTTGATACACCTGAGAAATTAATCCCCATGCATTGCTTATGTTAATTAGGAATTTAATTAACATATTTGGTAGGTCTAAATTTAGTAATGACAATGTCCAACAACCTGCTTTGTTCTAGCTAGGTGGCAATTCATATTTTACTTTTGTTTCTTCATACTTTAGGAATGCACTTTCTCTTTTCAGCCTAAAGGTCACTTACTTTGGCAAAATAAATACTTTCACTTGCATGGAGCCATGGAATGGAGTGCCAAAATGTCTTATTTCCAACATTACTAGTTTAATGTCAATGACATATTTTTTCAACCCATCTTTGCATGCGTGTATGCGTATATATATGTGTGTGTGTGTGTGTGTGTATGTGTGTGTGTGTGTGTGTGTGTATGTATATCTTAAGGATATGTACTTGCATAGCAAGTGACCTGATCTGAGATCGTGTGCTGGAATGAAAACAATTGTGGCATGGGAGATGTTTATAAGCCACTTAAGAAACACACAAAAACCACTAGATTCACTTCAACATTTAAATTTAATTTGCCAAAATATTTTTGTCACTTTGAGACCACAACCTGTTCACTGACAAATTCCATGCTGCATGTGTGTGTGTGTGTGTGTGTATGGTTTCCATATGCCTCATTTTTAAGTAAGTCTGACCAGGTTTTTATCCCAATTGATCTGAAATTATGTCCTGTTTTTGAGAAAATTTAATTTGCTATGATTTTATACCAATTTGCTGGAAAAGTTATGAGGTATTGATACTAATTGGTTTTGCTAGCACATTTTGAAACACCTGTAGCAATAATCCAACTAGGATTTGAAGTCAAGACCTTCTGCTCCACTCTCATGACAATCAGAATTGTTTCTTCAATTCAAAAATGAAGGAAAAAAATAAAAAAAGATAGTCAGTGAAAAACTAGATGGCCTCCAGAAAAACCAGTCAGTGAAATTTTCATGAACTGCTTTGCATGAGAAATTGTGAGATTTGTTTTACATGAGAAACAGAGAGACTGCACAGATTAGACAATTCAACTCATCCCACAGACAATTCACTAAAATTGTTAGAGAGACCTGTACAACTTGCTGAGACATCTCTATTTTTGTCTTCCAGTTTTAACTCTTAAACAAGCCACAGAGAAAAGATGGATTTTTGACAACTATACTTAATTCCTCTTCTTCTCTTTCTCTCTCTCTCTCTCACACACACACACATTCAGGGAAACACAAACTTCTCTCCAGTGAGAGTTCATATTCCTTTGCTGTACACACACACGAACTTTTGGATTAAACAACAATGAAATTTTTTCATTGTTTGATGAGTAAGTAATTCAATCTGTATATTTTATCAGTTTTTCTTGCCATATTATTAATTGTATAAATTTCTCCTAGTGTCAGCATGTCCCAGAATAAACTGTTGTGATACATACTTCATATTTCACTTTACTTCGATAGTTCATACATATTTCCCTTAAAAAATTTTGATTTATTTTACAAAGAGTGTGTACATTTATGAAAGAACTCAAATTTTGCACTGACAGAATAAAACATAATCACTGTTTTGCAAAATTCTCTATGAAACATAAAAGTAGGTCAGATAGTTAAAGATTTGAAATCTCAAAGCAAGTTTTTATACAAGTTCATCATGATTAGGTACCTTTTTTTAAAAAAAGAAAAAAAAAAGAAATAATCAAATTTGAGTTTCTCATTGTCTAATTGTTACTAAAGAAGGCACTTTGATGATAAGAGAATTGATGAAATGAATGTGTGTCAAAGTCACTTGTTCATCATATGTTGTTACTTTAGAAAGAAAAATCCAGTCGAGCAGAAAAGAAAAAAGACCAGAAAAACAGAGTTAATTTTATAATATCATGTTGGGATTTTTTCTGAGTAGTAATGAATGTAGGTATACTGGAACGGTTAACTAGTGTAGCATTTGTATTTTGCACATAGTCTGGTTGTCAAAACAGAATCGGCCAAAATTATTTGCATGAGAGCTTTTGGCCTTTTGGTAGAAAAAGAATTTCATTTGCAGTCATACTTTGCCATTCATGACTATCGATCAGCTATTGTGTTTACTCATCAATAGCATCTTATATCCCAATATCAGCTTGCTGCTCACTGACTCAGTCTATCACTATGTTCATCAGACTGTTTGACTGCTTGTTGTTCATTACTCTTTTTATAAACTGTGGTCAGCATAGTCAAAGCTTGACTGATTGGAAATCAATCAACAATTTGGGATTTGTTAGAATTTTTCACTGATGTTTGTCAAAGAATATGATGTGTAGTTGTATAATAGCTAAATTGATGGAGGCAATTTATCCCATATTTCAGGAATTCTGAGTGTGAGAAAAATAATTCCAACAGTCATAGGAACTGTGTTGTTTTTTTACTTTGTAAGCTTGTCTATGAGTGTTAGACATGGAATTCAAAAAGGTGTCCAAGGTTGTAATTGGAAAGATGGTGGATGATCTTGTGGGTGTCTACCAAGTCAGTTGCCAGATGTCTGAGCTTTAATGTGTCCATGCCCAGGGAAGCAAGATACTCAGAATATGGGAGATGCCCGACAGCAGGTATTTGTCTGGATGCAGGTTTCTGAACAGTTTTCAGGAGATTAATATGCCGAGTAAGATAGGGTTCCAGATTGGTGATGCAAACTCTTTGCATGGCTGTACCATAGTCATATACAATTTTAACCCCTTCATTACTAATCCGGCTAAAACTGGCTCTGGATCTGTAGTACAAATGTTTTGTTTTCATAAGCTTTGAATTAAAATCTTTCACCAAACCTTAGTCACAATTAATATTCCTAACACTAGATTAATGATAACTAAGTTATTTTACTAAATTTGTTGTTATATTTAAAATTAATTGAAAGAAACACAGAGAATCTCAAAATAAATACATTAATGAAAGGGTTAAGCAGCTAGCTGGAGAGTGACTGACAAAGGTTTTGCTGAGTGATGCTAAGATGCCCTCAGCCTTCTTGACAATCTTAGAGATGTAGCTTGTCCAATGCAGATTGCTGTTGACAATAATACCCAGGTTACATTCACTAACAGATTTCTTAAGATTGGTGTTGTTGAGGGCGTATGTAAAAACTGAGTTTTTCCTCCCAAAATGCATGGTGATGCATTTGTAAGCAGTCAGCTTGAGTTGCCAGTCAGCAATCCATTACTGCATTGTGTCCAGGTTTAACTACAGGAAAGATCTATAGCACATAGGATCTGTTCTTTTTAACTCAAGGTACAACTTGATGTCATTTGCATATTTCAACCCTGAAACATTCAAGTTGGCATCTATACAACAAACAATAATATATATATATATATATAATAATAATAATATAATAATGTATGCAACAAACAACAGAGGCCCAAGAATGGATCTCTGTGGTACACCAGATATTGTCTCATAGGATGAAGAATGATGTCCTACAACCACGACTACCTCTTTTCAACTGAGAATGAAGGACCTCAACTAGTTATAAAGGTCATCTTTCACACCCATTGCACAGTTTTGCCATGAGTCATTTGTGTGGCTTTAGCAAAGTCAAGATTGATAAAATCCACCCATGAGCCACCATCAGTGATTTGGGTGATGTCCTCAAGAAACTTGATGAGTTAGCTGCAGCAGCTAGAGTTGGGAATAAATCCAAACTGTGAGGGCTGAACTAGGTTGTGAGAGCTCCAGAAGTTTCAGAGAATTTCTTTGACACAGGACTCCATCAGTTTGATGATACAGCTAGTAAAACTGGCTGAAAGGTAGTTGACAGGTAATGTACAATCACCCTTTTTAAACAGGGGAATGACACTGGCTGTTTTCCTCTGTTCTGGGGTGACACAGTTATTAAGGCAAAATTGGAAGAAAAATGAAAGCTGGTGCAAAAGAAATAATCCACCTTGTTTGAAAAGTAAGACAGGAGAAGCATAGTTGGGCTTATTCTTGAGGTAGCATTGCAGCCTTGCAGGTGTAAATTTTATACACACACACACACACACAAACACACACACACACACACACACACACACGTACGTTTATGTACATGTATCTAAAAGTCTATACCTACAGCTTCTATTTGTTTTAATTTTTCTTTTGTAATGTTTCCTTGTTATCTTACTTTTATCTGTGATGATTTTATTACCCTCTACTCTTCTTTTCAGGCTTTGATAAACTAATTAGTCAATCTGTTTAATCCAAGTAATTTTAAAGAGCCTTGTTCCTCGTTTGTCAAGAAGTCTCTCTTACCATCAGCAATGTAGAACACAAGGTACTTGAAGTCATTGACCTCCTTGAGTTGTGTACCATTCTTGTAACAGATCTGCAGGTGGCTTTCATCTTCATTGATGGTTATGTATTCAGTGTTTTTTGCACTGAAAAAGACTCTGGTTGCAGCATTCTCAAGTGATGTTAACAACACTAGCACATTACACACAGGTGTGAGCTGTGAAAGCAAGACCATCAGTATAGTCAAGAACAAAGAGATACATACACGATCTGTTGACATTTTGATGGTGAGGATCTTAAGAGGTTATATAACATGGCCTTTCTGTTGACACTATCAAATACTTTGGATAATTTCATGGACTGGCTCCTGTGCAGGTGGCACATAAAGCACCATTTGAGTGTGGTCATTGCCTGTACCACCTGACTGGCCCTCGTGCCAGTGGCACGTAAAAGCACCCACTACACTCTTGGAATGGTTGACATTAGGAAGGGCACCCAGCTGTAGAAACTCTGCCAGATCAGATTGGAGTCTGGTGCAGCCATCTGGTTCACCAGACCTCAGTCAAATCGTCCAACCCATGCTAGCATGGAAAGCGGACGTTAAACGATGATGATGATGAAATGATGCCTTTTGCTTGCAGTTTCTGAGTTCTTCTATGAATCCTTTCCAAGGCAAGCATCTGCAGCAGTGTTGATCAGCTTTTGCAGAAGCTGTTTTGGTTCTGTTGTAGGATGGAATAAATATGAGGGAAAAATTCTGTTGAGGAGTTCTAGATTTTTGAGACTAGGAAGGGAGAGTAATTCTGCCATTTCAAAGAAGATGAACATCACCTTGTTTTGGTAGTGGAATAATTCAAGACTTCAAAAAAGCTATTGGTTTGTTTTCTTTAGAGGTCTCATTCCAGAAGTCCAACAGATAAACAGATAATTATGGAAGAGTGGACTTTTCTGGATGCTGGCCAAGATGTTATTTTGACCAGCAGTGTTGTTGCTTGACGTTTTCAGTTTTGGAGAGCTTCTATGATAAATGGCTTCTTCTGGATCAGCAAGCTGTCTGCTAGAATATGTTACTGACATTCTGTGAAACCAAGGTATAGATACCCCCCACCAATATTACAGTTGCCTCAGGTTACATGATGTCATGTTTACAGGAATTGTATAGTATGACAACAGATTTCAGGATATGGTCAGCAATCTCAAATTTTAAGAATAAAAGTTACAGTTTCTTCTTGGCATTTTAACTCAGATCACAGTAGTTAATTTCAAAAACTACAATTACGACACCCACCCACATAATATGTATGTGTGCGTGTATTTAAGTGTTACTATAAACATGGGGTGTGAGGTGGAGTTTTTCACAGAGAATATTAGTCTATATTTTCTTGGGTCATGATGTGTATCCGTTTTCTAACAAAAACCAACTTTCACCACCACTACTATTTATTATCAACACTGCTATCGATAGAACCGTTGCCATTACCAACCCATCAACTCTTTAATGACCAAAGAACAGCAACAATTATTTAGTATGAACAAGTTGAGCATTTCCATCTGAAATAAAAATAATTATGAGATAATGTTGTGCTCAAGTGTATTTAACTTGTTTTTGATCTTAGGTCAATGGGGATTGACAACAACAATATAATCAACAAGAACAATATGATCAGTGTCACCACTAACAATAAATGCCAATCACCAGTAGTATTGGATTGATCAACAATTCAAGATATCTGGAAAGAAGTCATCAAGTATAGCATCAAGGTAGTAGTGTGAAAAGGAGCTGTAGAAGGATTACACTGGATATTAAACTTGATATTCTAAAAGGTTTTTTATGCAGAAAAAAAAAAAAAAAATCAGCCACATTGTTAAAACAAAGCTTACAGCATGACCATACATACATGACAAGGGAAACATTAAGTAAAGTATTTAAGAAGTTACTCCATCAATGGTTTGAACCTTATCTATTATATAAAATCCATTATGTCTGTGTGTGTGTCTTCTAGGATCTCAGGCAGCCTCCATCCACTTGTGCTCAAATTTGATATGTAGATACTGACGGTGTCAGGGCATGTATAAGTCTTTAAAAAATTTCAAAAATCGATTCCAGGTGAGAATGCGATTGATAAAGCCGTGGGAATGTGCATTTGTCTACCTTTATTTCTTCTTTTGCTGGTGTTTCAAATTTAGCTTAAATCAGTGTTTCTCAAAGGGAATAGTTGGACAAGTTGTTTTGAGAAAGTTTGGTTTAAATGTTTCACAACTCAGCACTGTCCATTGGACGGGGGGGGGGGCGTTTTGCTCGTTTTTCATAGATCTAATGTGATGCTTAAAATGAGATGGCTTTTCAATGTATGAATTTAAAAACTTATATGGCCAGACTACATCTGTGACTCTACAAATTTTCCTCAAGCAACAAGTCTACATCGAATGCAGAAAGATATGACACTTGAAAATGATATAGGGTTTGATATAGAGGATTATATAGTTGAGTTGCTAGAGAAAGTTTATTTAAAGAGATGGTGTAGTTAAAACAAAAGCAAACTGAAAATACAGATGACAGTATGGGAAATTCCAGCAACTACACTTGTCTGGAAAGAATATTGTTAAACTCTTGGTACTTATAGGGGAAAATCTGCACGTTTTTGCTGATAATAATCCTTATTTTGAACATAACTTAAAAAATACAAGAGGAATTTACAATGATTTCAGTTCTTATATTGAGCTGTACAATTAGGTGATGTGCCATAAACATCAAACATTTTTTAATAAGTTCTTTGTCCCTCAAATAGATGTTGCAGATGATGAACTGAAATATTGTGACCCCATATTATAAATAATGGTCATTATATATTTTTCCTTTATTAGAACAAATTTACTGATAGGTTTACTCAATTAGTCTATTGAGTTGTTGAGGAAAAATTTACATATACACACACCACATTATTTCAAGTTTTTTATTCTATGTCAGACCATGTCTCTCCTGACAGATAGATCTTTTTATCAGGATGGGTTTCTGCATTATTTGAGTCAGTTTATAATGTCATGATAAAAGAAGTTTCTTGTTTTCCATTTGGTACTGTGATGTAAAAAATTTTTGGTCAATATACAGTTTGATACCCATTAATGAAAAAAAACCCCGAAAAACCCTAGCCTACTAGGTGTATTAAAAAATCTGTAGAAAACGGATATGAAAAATAAATGTGCACAAACGAACGGGTGAGGGTGGGGAGACGACTTTTGGAAAATTCACAAGATCTGATTTTTCCCTCATAGCTTACAGGAAAATGGATATCTTTTAATGAAATTTTACAGAAACACCTTTCAAACAGCATAGATTACGATTATAAAGAAATTTATGGGGAAAATGTTTTCCGAGGGGGTGGGCAGAGGACAGTCGGAAAGTTCACACGATCCGTTTTTTTCTCCTCATAACTTTCAGGATCTAGTTTAGCACTAGGTCACCAAGACGAAAAAGAAAGCCAGTCAAATAGATGTAAAAAATGTGGACTTCGGACACTGGTAGAATGTCATATAAAACATCTTTTACTCTTAGCGTTCTTGAGAAAAACTTCGGTTTTTTTTTGTTTTGGTGACTGGATACTAAACTAGATCCTAAAAGTTATGAGGGAAAAAAAACGGATCGTGTGAACTTTCTGACAGTCCTCTGCCCACCCCCTCGGGAAACATTTTCCCCATAAATTTCTTTATAATCGTAATCTATGCTGTTTGAAAGGTGTTTCTGTAAAATTTCATTAAAGTTATGAAAGTTATGAGCGAAAAATCGGATCTTGTGAATTTTCCGAAAGTCCTTTCCCCCACCCTCACCCCCATTCGTTTGCGTAATTTTTTTCTACACATTTTTTATTACACCTATTAGATTTGGGGGGGGGGTGACCGGGCGCTAAACTAGATCTTGAAAGTCATGAGGGGGAAAAACAGATCGTGTGAATTTTCTGACAGTCCTCTCTCCACCCCTTCAGAACCCCCCCCCAATTTCTTTATAATCGTAATTTGGGCCATTTGAACGGTATTTCTATAAAATTTCATCAATATACTAGCAGTATCGCCCGGCGTTGCTCGGGTTTGTAAGAGAAATAACTATATAAGCAATTTTAGAGATGTAAAGTATAATAGCCATCTCAATATGGCTAACCACAAAGGGGGGGGGGTTACTGTAGCTTTTTACGTTCTGAGATTTAATAATAAATTTTTAGAGAGTTACTTCCCTTATATATGCCAAAAATGCATTAAAAATGGGAAAAATTGATGGTAATTTTTTTTTTTAATCGTAGACGCGCACTAATACCCAGAAGGGCTCGATATGAATCACGACTATAACATACCCGGTTTTGGTTAAACTGCACCGCAAAATGTGGGAGTAGTTAGGAATTTAAATCGTAGGAGACAGACAGCACACAACCTCTCTTTTATATATAAAGATATCCATTTTCCTGAAAGTTATGAGGGAAAAATCAGATCTTGTTAATTTTCCGAAATTCCTCTCCCCACCATCCACGTTCGTTTGCGCAATTCTTTTTTTCATATTTGTCTTCGACACATTTTTTTTTAACACCTAGTAAGCTGGTTTTTTTTTTTTCTTATTTTCTATTCTTGAACAGCCAACGAAAAGCTGACCATGGGTAAAGCAGGGCTCTTCCAGGTGTAAACCGGTAACCAAAAATGTTTACCCTTGCAATATGTTGATGGTTGTGGCAAAACTAAGACTCACTGGAAATTTAAGATGTTTGAATTGAAATAAAAGCTCTTGTGCACTTATAATCTAATCGATTCATCATATGCTCGGAGAGAGACAGATAGAGAAGGGGAATCTTTTCTGTTGCTGTCACTGATTTTGAGATTTTAAAATTAAGTGAAAATTTTCAAATTTGATATATACATGTGTAGCGTATCTCGGTGATATCCTCACAGAAACGAGATCATTTCTAATATATCTCTCAAACAGTGAGGATATCACCGAGTTAAGCTACACATGTAATTTTTCATGGGAATATTAAACGATTCTTTTCCATTTTATGTATGCATTACATAGTCACTTAGAAATATAACAAAAAGATGTTTAGAGTAATTTATGTAACTATATATCCAGTTTCTATCATTTAAACAGAATACACAAAGAACATTTTCCCAGAAAAAATTTACATTTCAATTGATGTTTTAGAGAATTATTTTATTTATTTCAAATTTCTCGATTTAATTGCCTCTTATTACCTCCCCTTGATTTTGAGGCGTGGACCCTTCCGCATTACAACAAATACATACGTACACGCATACACGCATACATATATGTTATACTAAAGTTTCAACAACTATACTAAGTTTCAGTTATTATCGCCTTAATCGGATGAACTGCCTTGCTCGATAAAGAAAAAACCAAATACTCGTGGAAATAAGAATATCCTCTTAGCAAGGTAACTATATATTTTTAAAATAAACTAACAGTCTCAGGTTACGTTTCATGGTATAAATTACGATAGATCAAATTTTCACAGTCGATTTAATAACTTTCTCTAGGCCTTTCCTTAACGGCGATCTATTATCTATCTGTATAATGTTATACTAAATGTGGTTTGAAGATTAACATTTTAATAACCGAATGAAAATGCCTTGTTCGATAAAACAAAAACAAGAATATCCGCCAAGCCATGACTCCAAAGCAACGTAGCTATATATTTTTTTAAGAAAAGAATTATCTTGGGTTATACATAAAAGTACCAAAGTTATCCCCGTATAAATTACTGTAGACCTAATCTTCATATTTGAGTTATTAACTTTTTATAGGCTTTTCCTTTCTGACGATCGAGAAGGAACAATTTTACTGGTGTTATAGTGTTTAGAGTGAAAATCCATTGACCCATTGATATTTGTTACGCCCTATATTAACCGTTAAGCCTAGGTACAACAATTTAGGATCTTTTCCTTTTGATCGGCAGGTCGATAAATTAATTTTTTTTAACTAAACACTTTCAAACTTCGGATGAAAGTGTTTAGTTAAAAAAAATTAATTTATCGACCCGCCGATCAAAAGGAAAAGATCCACAATTTATACCAAGCAACTCTTATATACAAATGCCTGAGTAAGCATTCTTATTAAAAAAACAAACACTTATTCAGCTTGTCTGTCTTAATTTAGCTGCACGGATTTCATTCACCACCACAAGCTAACCATGCTACGATATGTGTGTAAATAAACTAAAATTGGTGAAACTCAATGGTGTTGCATGGTAAATAGACTTATTTAATCGTAGTATGTTCCCAGTTAAAGAGCACCATTTCCATCCGTCCTGAATCTTAACCTAACTGGTGGAATCTGTCAATATCTTCGACAGTCACAAGGGCGTTTCTACATGGCCACTTGACCTGCTAAAAACAGCAGCCAATTCTACCTCGTATCACACACTTCAATCTTAAAAATAAGGGAAGAACGCATTGGATAATCTAAGCCGGGATACTACGCGTAAAAGAAAAAGATGGAATGGTCGCGAGTGGAATGTCTTTGATAATAAAAAAAATTTTCTTCAGTCAGGGCTGACTTCGGATAAACAACACGGCAGAATCACTTACTGAAACTTGTGTGAGCTTCCGTTAAAATATCAGATGTAATTCGTCGTTCAAAAATATATATATATAAAATAATTTGAAGGTCATCAGTACTTACTTATAAACACGTATCAAGCTGGTCTTTTTAAAAAATTATCCTTTGATTTAACCGACGTTATTACTCCTCGGAGATAAAATGAGATAAATAATTTTATCTCATTCTTTCTGTGGTCCTTATTAAAAGATGAGTACCTTAAACCTTACATAGGCTGTTGTGATTGAAAGAACACGATTTCGACCCACACCTAATAAATAGTCTTTAATAATACAGAAATGAAATGTCTTTTATATACATATTTTTTTTTTTACTGGTCCCCCTTTTATCAAATTATCGATTGTTTCAGACAATTGTTACAAATATATTATATATAAAAAATACTGAATTTTCAACAATTATTCGAATGTATGGTTACCGGAAACGCTATTGAGTAACGTCATTTTAGGTTTTGAGTTCAATACCAACGAAGGCGCACAAACTTGCTAATCTCGATGTAAGCTTAACCATTTAGATGATGGATATAAAACTAGACTGTCTTTAGATATTTTGTAGATCATTTGCGTAAATGTCGTATGATTTAGAAATATATAGTAGAAAATATTAGAATACAGTTTTATTTATTATAGATCTACACAATGGGAAAAACAATTAATAAATGTTAGCAATCTAGTAAATATATCTGCTTACACAAAATTGAAGCACTTGATATATATATATATATATATATATTATATATATATATATACATTACTCCTTTTTGCCAGCTGAGTGGTCTGGAGCAATGTAAAATGAAATGTTTTTCTCAAGAACACAATGCGTCGCCCAGTCCAAGAATTGAAACCACAATCTTACAATCATGAGTCCAATACCCTAACCACTAAGCCACGTGTCCCCAAATGCCATAGCACTCATAGAAGAGTTAAAACTGAACTTGTAAAATGCATCAAATATACATAAACAGTGAATGCTTTGAGCAGATTTTTATAGAATTTAACCCTTTTGTTACCATATTTCTGATGAAATACACTACTTTTTGTTTCATATAATTTTAAAAATAATGAAGAATTTAGTAAAATGATTTTGTATTATTAAACTGGTGTTTGGGACAGAAATTTTGATGGTTAGTTTTAAGTTAGATTACTTTAGACAGGAAGTTTGTATGATAGGGTTGGTATCAAAAGAGTTAATTATCAAAATGTTTATGTTGTGTATTCAGAATAAATTGCATATTTCATTCATTTGTTTATTTTTATCTCTTTTCAGCTGATCATTATTAAATTGGACACATCTGACTCTACAATAGAAATTATTCATTTTTCTGCTAATATGAATTGAAGATATTTTCTGTTGGCATGTAGAAAAAAAGATATGTACAGTCCATTATTCTTACAGACAATCCTTTTAATTTGCTATAATTAAAAAATTGGTCACTGATTGATTAAACTAACATGCATAGCAATGGTGAAACTTAAGTGTAATCTGCATAACACCATTCACTCTACAAGTCACACATTTCAGTAGCTGTTTGACATCCATGACAAAAGAAATTCTATTGTAATAAATACTTCAAGAGCAACTGCACCATCTGTTGCAGAAAAATGATCATGTCAGTCAGTAATCAAAGCACTAACAGTGAGGCCATATTGCACAGACCATATTGTGATAACTGCAGCATCAGTTTTGCAGAAATAGTCACAACTTCCAATATTTTTTACAAAAGTATTACAATGATAATGAAAGCTGTAGCTCTTGTAGACATACAGCTGGTCTTGGAACACCTCTTCATAATGCCTGTTATAATAAATACTGCAAAAGAGAAAGAAGCTTTAGCCATCACTTGCAAGCACAAGTTTCAACCTGGTGACAGTGAACTATCAAAGATGTGACAGCTGGAAGGAAAGAAGGCTGCACCAGCACTTCATTGATACTCATTTCCAGCTGAGTGGACCTGAAATTAAGTACCTTGTGGAAGGGCATAACACATCACCTGGTATTGAACCCACAACTTGTGAGCCCAACATCTTCACATAATAGTGTACTGAAGTGAATAAAAGATGAAGGCCTGAAGAAGTGTAGACATGATGACTTTGTATGATGGTATAGCACAACCTTCTGAAAGATGTACAATGTTTGAGGGAAAATTCATTATACTGAAATATATTTTTGTTGATTTAATATTATTTAAAGCCTACCTTTTCAACTAATTTTGAACTTTAGGAACACCTCTTTACCTCTCTTTATTTACAAGGGGGTGCTTAAAAGTTCCTGGCTGTGGGTAAAAGAAAATAGGGGAGGATCAGTTAATTATGATTTTATTCAACATATTCCCCTCTCAGATTCACACACTTATTACAGTGGTCCTTCAGTTTTCCTAAGCCCTGCAAAAGAACTTGGATGGTTGACCCTCCAACCAGGCCTTTCATGATACCCTTAAAACCAGGAATTCTTCAGCACCCCTGTGTAGTAGAGACAGCTATGAACAATTTTATATTAAAGCACATTGTACCATGACCAGAAATAAAAGTAAGAAAAGACAATTCGAAAAATTAAAGATGTCTGTTAAAATTTGTTTCCTTATACCTTGTATCTATATTTAATGTAATCCAGTTTTTGCATTTGAATTTTTGTTTGCTTTCATTTATTGATAAAAGTGGAAGAAAACAGCATAATTAATACTGGCCAATGTAAAAATCCTACTTGGCTATTTATTCTGTATTGCCAAAACAAATAATGCTTCAAAATAGGTAAATTATGCAGTTCACTCTACTTATTTATTTATTTTTTTCTAAAATAGTCTTCAGATTTCCAAGTTTTGAATATCAGAAATTCCAATTATAGAAAAGAAACTTTTAAAATATTTTATTTCCTCCTTCTCACTGATAACATAATACTTCATCTTGAGAAAATACAAATTCTTAAAAATTTATACAATACTGGATTTTATAGGAGACACTTCTTATATTTGTGAACTATATTTTAAATTTATTTAGTCTTAACTCCAATCATATATTACATTATGTATGGGGTGTGTAGGGCAGCAAGTAGCAGAGTCATTAGCCCAGCAGACAAAATGTTTCACAGTATTTCTTCCAGCTCTTTACGATTTGAGCTCAAATCCTTCCAAGGTCAACTTTGCCTTTCATGGTCAAAAAAGTACCAGTCAAGTACTGGGGTTGATGGTATTGACTAAATCTTCCCCTTAAAACTACTGATGTTGTGCCAAAATTAAAAGGAATTACATGTGGGACATATGATTTATTGATTTTGAAGCATTTATTTTGTTTTCATAATGCAGAAGAGCCAAGTAAGATTTTTTTACATTTCCCATTATCACTGGCCTCAATTTTAATTACATGGCTTTTTTCTTTTACTCAGTTATTTATCGTATATACTCAAGTAATAGTTGATCTCATGTAAAAGTCGACCCTAGCAGTTCATGAACAAGAAGACATTTGTTTATCCTTTATGTAGAAATAATATTGTTATAAAATTGTGTGGTTACCTTACTGTAGCCTGCTCTTTAGGTGGAATGCTCAGTGCTTATAGTAAAACACCATTTAATAGCAAGTACCACATCTGTTGATGGGTACTACATCACTATTACTAAAATGTATACACAGGATATGCTGCTAGCCTGCATACATCTTTAAGCACAAACACATGTGTCATACACTTGTTTCACAGATAGCACTGTTGGCAAATGCCACTGTCTGAATTCGTACAAAGGCATGACTTTGGTAAGTCTAAAAACATTCAATTAATTGCTAGATCAGTGCTTCCTCTGCAACCATTATATTTTCCTCATCTCCAAATACAATAAATACATGCGTCATACACTCGTCTGTTTACATGGTGAGAAATGTGTCTCACAGACAGCACTATTGGCGAACAACAAAAGCTACATGGTTTTTATGGGTTTTGTTATTTACTAGGACGTGTATTTTGATGCATAGAATTGGTAATATTACCGTAATTCATTGTGTTTTTTGTTTTTATTCACTTAGAGATCAGTTGAGCTTCTGATATGGTACTATGGATTCTGGCTTGAATTTCAGCCCCTCACAAGTAGTATCCATGTAATAGTTGACCCCATAAATTTGACCTTAAAAAATGGTCTAAAAAAATTACCTTTTACCTGAGTAAATACAGTATTTTTTCTATATGTATAAAATGTTTGGAAAATAAAATAAAGTCAGTACTAAAAGAAAACAGGATTTCTAATAATGATTGATGAATTGTTATTTAATCTTGCCCCTTTTAAAGAAAAATGTTTTGTTTGCTCAGTATCAATGTCATGCAGCTTTACACTACTCACAAGGCACACAAACACTTCAGGCATGGTATGAACAATTGCATTGCAGAAGTTGGAAGATAGTAAGTTAAAGCAAATACAATTGTTTCAAGCAGTCTTAACCCTTTGTCTGTCCTGTGTATCATCTGGGATACACAGAGCGTATTTTCCAGGCATCCATGCATCAGATATGATATACATTCCCAGTTTATTTTGATCACCTGAGCAACTTGAGACTTATGAAAAGAAAGCTTTATATTACTCAGAACATATGAAACAAGAACTAAAAGTCTGAAAACAAGCATGGGCATTTAGGACAAACTTATAAAAATGCTTTGTACAGACTGAGGGTGAAAGATATGAAGCAATAAATAAGTAGCACATATCATCATCATTGTTTAACATCTGCTTTCCATGCTGGCATAGGTTGGATGGTTTGACAGGGAGCTGTCCAGACTCATGATGTCTGTTGTGGCATGATTTCTATGGCTGGATGCTCTTCCTAATGTCAACCATTTAACAGTGTGTGCTGGGTACTTTTTATATGATATCAGCATTGGTGTGTTTACACAGCACCAGCACGGGTGCATCATCATCATCATCGTTTAACGTCCGTTTTCCATGCTAGCATGGGTTGGACGGTTCGACCGGGTTCTGGGAAGCCAGAAGGCTGCACCAGGCTCCAGTCTGATCTGGCAGTGTTTCTACAGCTGGATGCCCTTCCTAATGCCAACCATTTCATGAGTGTAGTGGGTGCTTTTTACATGCCACCGGCACAGGGGCCAGAGGAGGCTGGCAAACGGCCACAATCAGTTGATGCTTTTTATGTGCCACCGGCACGGAAGCCAGTCAAGGCAGCGCTGGCATCGGTCATGTTCGGATGGTGCTTTTTACGTGCCACCATATATGATATACATTCCCAATTTATTTCAATCACCAGAGCAACTTGGGACTTATGAAAAGAAAGCTTTATATTACTCAGAATTTATGAAACAAGAACTGACTAAAAATCTGCAAACAAGCATGGGCATTTAGGACAAACTTATAAAAACGCTTTGGACAGACAGATATGAAGCAATATGTAAGTAGCACATATCATCACCATCATCGTTTAACATCTGCTTTCCATGCTGGCATAGGTTGGATGGTTTGACAGGGAGCTGTCCAGACTCATGATGTCTGTTGTGGCATGATTTCTATGGTTGGATGCTCTTTCTAATGCCAACCATTTAACAGTGTGTGCTGGGTGCATTTTACATGACACTGGCATTGGTGTGTTTACACAGCACTAGCATGGGTGCGTTAATACATATTTGAGGAAAAAAGGGAAAGCCATACAGGGATAAATTATTTAGCCTTGACATTGCAGAACAACACCATATAATAATTAAAGAAGAAACAACGTACTTAATAGCATTGGAGCAGTCAACTGATATTAATGATTTATGGTATAGTATACTAGCACATCACAGTAATGCCATTAGCAGGAGAGATTAGGGAGGTAAATTTATTCAGTTACAGCATTTCATCTTCCTCTACCTTCCTAACCTCTCCTAATGGTGTTGTCTTACTATATTATTATTGAATTATTGCTAGTATTGTAGGTGCAGGTGTGGCTGTGTGGTTAAGAAGCTTACTTTCCAACCACAGAGTTCTGGGTTGAGTCTCTTGGTGAGTTGATGTCTCCTTGTCTTGACATTATATGATAGAGGTTAATATCATTGTCATTCAGTATTGTCTGTTTCCAGTCTTGAGAAAATATTGGTTTCAAATTTTGGTACAAAGGCTAGCAATTTCTGGGGTGGGGTGTGGGGGTGGGGAAGTTGATTATATCAACCCCAGTGGTCGACTGCTACTTATTGTTCCTGAAAGGATGAAAGGTAAAGTTGATCTCATTGGAATTTGAATTCATAATGTAAAGGTGTATGCAATGTCACTAATCATTTTGCCCCACATACTAACTTCCTCTGATTCTACCAGCTTGCCACCCTTAACCATGAGAAAATATTACCTTGGAAACCGGAAAATATCAAGTCATAGAAACTTAAACAAATTCCATCCGAGCATGGAAAAATGGACATTAAAAATGATGCAAAAAAGAAAAAAACTTATAATTTACTTATGCCATCACAGGGTTGTAGCTATATTCTATGAATTTGGGATGAATTTTGATGTTATAGTGAGTGCATGTACAGATGGTGCACCTTCTATGATGGAAAGGATTTATTGTTCTAATAAAAGAAAAAAAATGTCTGATTCAGTTGCTTTATTTTCTTCTCTTTGCAATTAACATCATTGAAACCTTTGCACTAAATCTCTTTTTGAGTGATACAGTTGAAAAGATAATATACATTATTAAACTTATCCAAGCAAACAACATATCACCATTAATTTTGTAACATGCTTTTTGTGAATGAAGACATGTTCAGCATAGAATTTGCCATGCCATTCAAAAGTATACTGGCTACCTTAAGGACAGGAATTATTAAAAATTTTATCCCTTGAGAAAATAATTAAACTTTTAACGAATGTACAGGCTGTGACTTGTTTAAAAAGGAGTTCTATAAAAATGTGGCATATTTGTGTGATATGTCAAATGAAAGGAAAAATTTATGCGCCTTAACCCTTTAGCATTTAAACCAGCCATATCTGGCCAAATAATTCTACCTGTTTTATGTTGAAACTGGCTGGATCTGGCCTCCGCTATCTACCCTATAATGCCATTCTAAAAATAAGCAATCACACAATTAAAATCATGAGGCTACAAGATAAATGCTTGAATAATTCAAAACAATAAATAAGTATTACATTTGACTAATATGAATACTAAAGGGTTAAACGAAATAATTTTCAAAATATAAAATATAAAACCCAGGTGAACTACAATGAAATACTGCTCCCACTTCTTAAATGGTACTGCTACTAAACACACTAACATCCTAGGCTGCATTAAAAAAAATAAGGCCACCAAACTTATTAGATGGAGGTTTCTCATCAACACATTCCTCTCTCCTCCTCCTACCACCACCACCACCACCACCACCACCACCACTACTACTACTACTACTACTACTACTACTCTAGTGCCTTTCTTATGAATGGGAATGATGATGGCCTTCTTCCATCTCGAAGGTATGCTGTTCTGAACATCATATGAATTGGATGAGCACAAGTTGTTCAAGCAGCACTATGCCTCCTGGCCCAAGCCAGCAACAAGTGCACAGCTTCTTTCACTTCCTTTGATGCAGGCTCAGTATTGGTCATCAGAGTATCAGGAGGGTTGTGGCAGTCCCAGGAGTGAGTTGTGGCTCTTCATAGAAATCTCTTCAGTACTGAAGGTGCTCATTCAGTGACTGCACAAACAGACTATTAGCTTTCCTGACGCTACAACACCACTCTTTGTGGTGGTAGCGATCCATGTACTAGAGAATCCAGTGCAGCACACTAAAAAAGACACAGAAGAAACAAATTAACAGAGACCTGAAGTTGCAGCATCTTGACCTTAAGCATGCTAAGGTCCAGAGTCTGTCATCCAGTGGCACCCACAGCAGAGGACAACCTCTCTTTCTGGTCACCAGCTTGGGATTTTACATACTTACTATTCCAGTGACCACTAATTCTAGGAGGTGGCTGGTATCATACCGCCTCCACCAAAGCACACTTGGTTCACTTGTCTCTCCTCCTCTTACCACTCATATTGTAATTAAATCTTTCTCTACTAGATCCAGCCCTTCTTTCCCATAAAGTCAATTCTCTGGAATTTATATTTCTTTTTTTCTTGAAGCTATTCATTTGAAACTGTTGAAGAGGAAGGTTAATTATCATTCTCATTAGTCTGAAAAACATGAGTGTAACCCCTTCCTCCAGACCACCCCAATAAAATTTGAGATGAAAATATAACCCCATTATATATATATATATATATAAATTTAAATAGACAGACACAATGTGATACCATAAAGGAAAAATTCAAATGTCACTAAGTGTGACTAAAAGTACCAAAGCACCTACATTGGTCTAGTAATTTTTTATTGAATCAATTTAGATGTAATCTTGCTTGAAAGTGAAATGCTTCTTAAATTTTAGTGCTGCCATTCTTCAGCTCCTCCCAGTGATCTTGTTTGACAGCTATTTGCTGGTTGCTAAGTATTCTAGAAATGCAAGCTGTTATTTTTTTTATCTATCTTTGTGCATATATATATATATATATATATATATATATATATATATATATATATATATATATATATATATATATATAGAAAGATGAATAATCTTGTTGCAGATTACTCAAAAGTTTAACCGATACCTTGGTAGCAAAAATCACAGCAGAAGAAAGCACGGTTGGAGATAAAACCATTTGGTGTTGCAACCGTGCTTTGGTGCGGATAATTGAATTTTAATATTATTAGTGAATTGAAGAAATGGAGTTGAACGAAGATTGAACAGAATTCCTTTTATTGCATTCTACACATGTTTCAAAATTTTCCAAATTCTGGTTAAATAAGGATACCATATTGTGGCTTTCTCTTCAGGAAAAAAATAGGAATTCCGTTGGCAGAACAAAACAGAACAGAGGCGCAGCAAAGCAATTTGAACGAAGAGGCTCTTTAAGAGCCCATGGCTGAACTGATTATCAATGTACGTTGAAATCGGGTGGTGGGTGCGTTGAAGATATTTACAGGTCAGGCGGCGGTCAAATCCAGTAGGTGAGAGCAAGGGGTGTGGAGGTGTTCTGTGTGACCAAAACTAAAATTCTGAATATTTTAAGAATACTGGGTGTATTTTTTGGGGGCGAGACAAAAACTACCTAGAAGCATGTATGTGTGTACTGGCCTATGTGTGCGCAGCCGTATGTTGGTAAAAGGCGCTACATAATGGTCACTGCTGAAAAATTCGTCAGGCGGCAGAAAATATTTTTTGTGTTCGTGTGTTCGTCTAGGCCTGCTTGTCAAAAAATTAACGTCGTCAAAGAATCCTAAGGGTATATAAAATTCCTGCGTTTGCTTCCAAAACAAACCACCATTCGCCTAATGGGAGTAATTTCCCCTTGCAAGGGTTATTCATATATTTCTTAAAAAGCTTTTTCAAAAATTATTTCCAAGGATTATTGGTGCTAATTATCTTAGGTATCATTTATAAGCAAGATAAGTATAACGCCGCCAATGGGGACATCGAAAAGCCGACTGTAAAAGTCCGTTTACCAACCGGTCTCTGGCGAACAATATGTGGAAAAGCTCAGAGACACAAAGATTGCACTTCCTTCTGCCCCTATCAAATGGGAGGGCCACCGACAAAATCGACCATTCCAGCCTGAAACCTGAGTTCGCGTTCTTCAAACCCCATATAAGCTTGCTAAGTCCCGTAGCTTGGTATTTATTCACGTCGCGAAAAGTTGCGAAATGGTTGGAAATTCGCAAGGCCAATTTTGACGATGAGGCCCTGACATACGAGTAGACATCTGAGTCCGTGTAAACCTTACATTGGTAAATGGCATTTCTGATCTTGGAGTTATTCGACAAGAACCTTATTCTATTGGGATTAGCTTCTGAAATTAGAACTGCGTTACTGTTACTATATTGATTGCGAGAACTGCGGCCGCTTACTACTTTATATTCCTCAAATTCACTGTTAATTAACGGACTAACCCCTGAGTCTTCCCTATCACTGAGAGCGCTGTAATTGCTAGTATCCGTGGGCCTGCTATTGCCGGAAACGATGCTGGAGTTGCTATTAGGACTCTCTACATTAATGACCCGAGCTGCGCTCACCTCACTATTGCCATTACTAACGTTAATGACATCACCATTTCTTCTATCGCTACATCTAGTATTTAATCCCTGGTTGGTACTGAGATTATCAGTCACTGTACTGGCTCTCTTATCATTATTACTACTATTATTATTCCTACTGAGCGTTAAACTGGGAGCGGACGGAGCTGCGCCTCCGGACAAAGATGGTAGGGTCTTAATAAGCAGCCTATTATTATGGGAGGCGATTATCTGGGAAAGGTTTTTTGTGTTGGAGAAAGCTATCCTAACTTTATGCGAATTGACCGTGGAGTAATATTTGGAATCTCTGGGGAAGTTACTGGCGATGGCTTGTCGAAACAGGAGGGGAAGGTTAGTTCTAATCTGCTTACCAAAGGGAATTACAAACCATATATACTTATTCCTATTTATGTGATGGGTCGGGAAGCCAGCTCTAACATTAGGGTGGGTGATTATAGGATGAATAACGGGTTTTGGTTTAGTGTGGACTCCCCCGGACCGATAATTATCTTTGTTCCCTAAATTAAATCCGGAAGTACCTGCTCTAACACTCCCCGCGCTCCCGTCGCTACTTAAATTATTTATGTTATTATAGACGGTCCTATCCTGATGACCGAATGGTGGCATCGGAAGGGCTGGATCAATATATACTACCTTCTGCCTATAACCGGCTTTGGATAGTGCGGCGTTATAAAATTCCGCTTTCTGCATAAAAATGTCGGCACTAGCGGACAAGTTAGACAATCTTAGAGAGATGTTTTTAACCAAATTGTCTGTTACGGTTTTGGCATGATTGGAGAAGATACTGACATACTTCAAATTAGTGGAAGGCTTATGGTAAGGGCAGTATGAATCGCTATGGAGGTTTAGTATAACGTCTAGGAAATTAGCCTTGGTGAGTTCATTATCAAAAACTATATTCATGCCCATTCTATTAAAGAACCTAGCTAACCTATTCTTAGTTTTCTGTACGATTCTGTTCGTGGTGTTTTGCAGGTAAAACAGACAATCGTCCCGATACAGGCCGCCCGCGATATCCGGGAATTGGTCGGACAATTCGTAGAGAATATAGATTCCGACCAAATCGGCTATCTGCGCACTATCCGAACTACCCATAGGCACATCGAATTCATTGGGAGTATCTTTACGAATCCACAACTTATTTTCAAACCTTATAAATGATTTTCTGGCAACTAAAATAATATTATTTTAGTTGCCAGAAAATCATTTATAAGGTTTGAAAATAAGTTGTGGATTCGTAAAGATACTCCCAATGAATTCGATGTGCCTATGGGTAGTTCGGATAGTGCGCAGATAGCCGATTTGGTCGGAATCTATATTCTCTACGAATTGTCCGACCAATTCCCGGATATCGCGGGCGGCCTGTATCGGGACGATTGTCTGTTTTACCTGCAAAACACCACGAACAGAATCGTACAGAAAACTAAGAATAGGTTAGCTAGGTTCTTTAATAGAATGGGCATGAATATAGTTTTTGATAATGAACTCACCAAGGCTAATTTCCTAGACGTTATACTAAACCTCCATAGCGATTCATACTGCCCTTACCATAAGCCTTCCACTAATTTGAAGTATGTCAGTATCTTCTCCAATCATGCCAAAACCGTAACAGACAATTTGGTTAAAAACATCTCTCTAAGATTGTCTAACTTGTCCGCTAGTGCCGACATTTTTATGCAGAAAGCGGAATTTTATAACGCCGCACTATCCAAAGCCGGTTATAGGCAGAAGGTAGTATATATTGATCCAGCCCTTCCGATGCCACCATTCGGTCATCAGGATAGGACCGTCTATAATAACATAAATAATTTAAGTAGCGACGGGAGCGCGGGGAGTGTTAGAGCAGGTACTTCCGGATTTAATTTAGGGAACAAAGATAATTATCGGTCCGGGGGAGTCCACACTAAACCAAAACCCGTTATTCATCCTATAATCACCCACCCTAATGTTAGAGCTGGCTTCCCGACCCATCACATAAATAGGAATAAGTATATATGGTTTGTAATTCCCTTTGGTAAGCAGATTAGAACTAACCTTCCCCTCCTGTTTCGACAAGCCATCGCCAGTAACTTCCCCAGAGATTCCAAATATTACTCCACGGTCAATTCGCATAAAGTTAGGATAGCTTTCTCCAACACAAAAAATCTTTCCCAGATAATCGCCTCCCATAATAATAGGCTGCTTATTAAGACCCTACCACCTTTGTCCGGAGGCGCAGCTCCGTCCGCTCCCAGTTTAGCGCTCAGTAGGAATAATAATAGTAGTAATAATGATAAGAGAGCCAGTACAGTGACTGATAATCTCAGTACCAACCAGGGATTAAATACTAGATGTAGCGATAGAAGAAATGGTGATGTCATTAACGTTAGTAATGGCAATAGTGAGGTGAGCGCAGCTCGGGTCATTAATGTAGAGAGTCCTAATAGCAACTCCAGCATCGTTTCCGGCAATAGTAGGCCCACGGATATTAGCAATTACAGCGCTCTCAGTGATAGGGAAGACTCAGGGGTTAGTCCGTTAATTAACAGTGAATTTGAGGAATATAAAGTAGTAAGCGGCCGCAGTTCTCGCAATCAATATAGTAACAGTAACGCAGTTCTAATTTCAGAAGCTAATCCCAATAGAATAAGGTTCTTGTCGAATAACTCCAAGATCAGAAATGCCATTTACCAATGTAAGGTTTACACGGACTCAGATGTCTACTCGTATGTCAGGGCCTCATCGTCAAAATTGGCCTTGCGAATTTCCAACCATTTCGCAACTTTTCGCGACGTGAATAAATACCAAGCTACGGGACTTAGCAAGCTTATATGGGGTTTGAAGAACGCGAACTCAGGTTTCAGGCTGGAATGGTCGATTTTGTCGGTGGCCCTCCCATTTGATAGGGGCAGAAGGAAGTGCAATCTTTGTGTCTCTGAGCTTTTCCACATATTGTTCGCCAGAGACCGGTTGGTAAACGGACTTTTACAGTCGGCTTTTCGATGTCCCCATTGGCGGCGTTATACTTATCTTGCTTATAAATGATACCTAAGATAATTAGCACCAATAATCCTTGGAAATAATTTTTGAAAAAGCTTTTTAAGAAATATATGAATAACCCTTGCAAGGGGAAATTACTCCCATTAGGCGAATGGTGGTTTGTTTTGGAAGCAAACGCAGGAATTTTATATACCCTTAGGATTCTTTGACGACGTTAATTTTTTGACAAGCAGGCCTAGACGAACACACGAACACAAAAAATATTTTCTGCCGCCTGACGAATTTTTCAGCAGTGACCATTATGTAGCGCCTTTTACCAACATACGGCCGCGCACACATAGGCCAGTACACACATACATGCTTCTAGGTAGTTTTTGTCTCGCCCCCAAAAAATACACCCAGTATTCTTAAAATATTCAGAATTTTAGTTTTGGTCACACAGAACATCTCCACACCCCTTGCTCTCACCTACTGGATTTGACCGCCGCCTGACCTATAAATATCTTCAACGCACCCACCACCCGATTTCAACGTACATTGATAATCAGTTCAGCCATGGGCTCTTAAAGAGCCTCTTCATTCAAATTGCTTTGCTGCGCCTCTGTTCTGTTTTGTTCTGCCAACGGAATTCCTATTTTTTTCCTGAAGAGAAAGCCACAATATGGTATCCTTATTTAACCAGAATTTGGAAAATTGTGGCTTTTGAAACATGTGTAGAATGCAATAAAAGGAATTCTGTTCAATCTTCGTTCAACTCCATTTCTTCAATTCACTAATAATATATATATATATACATATATATATATATGATTCGTTAGTTACTGCACGCATTTTTTTTCTCTCCTTCTTTCTGTGTTTTTTTTCTCTCTGTGTATCTTTCTGTTGAAGAGCGTAGGCTCGAAATGTTAAAGACTTGTTTTATTTATATTTCCTGAGCGCCATACTAATACAATTGTTTGTTTGTTTCCCACCTGCCTTCGTCTTTTGTCTATTTTCATAAAGCTTCCCGTTATATATATATATATATATATATATATAAAGTCAAAATGAGGGTGAAAAAATTGTATATTAATTTAGTAAGAGGATCTGCAAATTAATTGTGTAAGTAAAGTTGCATAATTTATTAACAGTGAAACAATTGTATGGGGTTAATCTATATTTTTGTTATTTTTCATTTGTCCTGCTCACTTACGTTCATGTTGTGCTAAGTTTTTCTTCAGAAAAATTTTTAGTGGTTGAGACTCATGCGGATCTCTTTAGCGTAAGGGCGTCCAGTTTAGTGGATTCCCTTTCATATGTGTTGTGAAATCCTTAAAAAATATACCACGACGTCTATACATTTTTAACCTTGAACTCTCAACCTTGAACTTGTTCGCATAAACTGTCCCGTTCGTTTTATTTTTATTTTCTCATATATTACCCCTTTTTTTTACATTCATTTCATGCTTTATTTTTTTTCTCTCCTTCTTTCTGTGTTTTTTCTCTGTGTATCTTTCTGTTGAAGACTTGTTTTATTTATATTTCCTGAGCGCCATACTAATACAATTGTTTGTTTGTATTCCACCTGCCTTCGTCTTTTGTCTATTTTCATAAAGCTTCCCGTTATATATATATATATATATATATATATATATATATATATATATATATATATATATATATATATATATATTATAGTGGGGTAGGCTGGTTATGGGGTTATCCTGTGTTTCTCACTCATAAGGGGTTTAGCCTTACGGTATATCTTCAAACCCCAAACACTGCTGGCCTGAGACCTCTTTAAAATATGGAAGGGGAAATGCTTTGCTTTCAAGGGTAAAACCCTAGGTGATTATCTCCCTTTGCCATTGTCCATCGATCTTCGGCCACGTTGCCATCTTGCAGTCCTCAGAGCACCACGAACGTAGATGATTGTCCCCCTTTAGCCTTGGCTATTGCTTTTGGGCTATGGTGCCACCATGCGGATTCCAAAAATCTAGCAGGAATTGTCTAAAATGCAAACATGGTCCGAAAATCTGTCCTGGAGTTCAGGATGCCTCCTGGCATGAACGAGTCTTTAAGGATCCTCATGCATTTGGCAATAACTTGCACCATTTTGTCCTGTTGATGTAGGGGCCTGGGTTCTCGAGTATTTTCTATGCAATCAAGTATGGAATCTCTTTGTCTTGTAATTGACAGATACGGCTGGCCAGCGATGTCACGTGTATAATGACACCAACAGTGAAGCCAAAAAATTAGCTAACGAACTAGAGATAGATGATAGGGTAGAGATCCTGGCTAAAAGAAACATGTTCATCACAATAAAAAATCATTAACTGAACTTTGTCTCTGACCCTAAACGGTCAAATCCAAGATCGGTTTGGCGAGCAAACACATTTTTAAAGAAATCATTTACACCAACCTTTCTTTGTGGTGCAGCACCAATGAGGTGACAACTTGGTTCGACGCCAACAAAAGTAGAAGCAGGGCAAGGTTCACCCAATTTCATATAGTCAATTTTTACCCGTCTGTAACAAAAGGGCTACTGATCAAGGCGCTTTCTTTCACTAGGGGCTTCACTAACATTAGAGACAGATATGTAGAGATAATCATGCATGTCAGGAAGGCAGTACTGTTCAACAAAGGCTTGGCATGGATCAAGCAATCCAACTCTATGGGATCCTACGACAGGACTGATATTTGCAACCTTATCGGGTTATGTATCCTAGATACCCTTAGAAAAAAGTTCCCCTCCATCCTCTTTGGCCTCTACAGAGATGATGCCCTGGCCATCTCAAGGAGAACAAGTGGCCATACACTAGACAGACTTAGGAAAGACTTAACCAGCATACTTGCCTCCATGGGCTTGAAGTTCACCATAGAGACCAACATTACATCAGCAGACTTCTTAGACATCACACTTGACCTGGGCTCCGGTACTTACAGGTGCTACTGCAAACCAAATGGGAGGCTGTCGTACATAAACACAGCCTCCAGTCACCCACCCATAGTATTCAAGAACCTAGTAAAAGGCATCAGCAAGAGGATTCATAGGTTATATCTTGCCGGGTGGTTTCATGTACAGCATATCTCCAAAGGTCTTGGTCACTTGTCATTGCCTCAGTGAGGCCCAATGTTTGAAGGTCGTGCTTCACCATCTCATTCCAGGTCTTCTTGGGTCTACCTCTTTCACAGGTTCAGAGATCAGCACTTCTTTACACAGCTGTCCTTATCCTTGTGCAACACATGACCATACCAGCATAGTCATTTCTCTTGCACACCACACCTGATGCTTCTTATGTCCAACTTTCTCTCAGGGTGCTTACTCTCTGTTGTGTATGCACACTGACATTACACATCTAGTGGAGCATACTAGCTTCATTTCTTTCAAGCCTATGCATGTTCTCAGCAGTTGCAGCCCATGTTTCACTGCTATGTAGCATGGCTGTTCATACACATGCGTCATAGTCTACCTTTCATCCTGAGCGAGAAGCCCTTTGTTACCAGTAGAGGTAGGAGCTATTTCCACATTGACTACCAGAGAAGAGATCGGGGGACCCTATCAAAGGCTTTCTCCAAGTCAACGAAAGCCAGGTACAGAGGTTTATCTTTGGGTAGGAATTTCTTCTGCAGCTGTCTTACCAGAATATAGCATTAGTGGTGCTTCTCCTTGGCACAAACCCAAACTGCATCTCATCTAAATTAACTCTCTCCCTGATTAGTTGGGTTATAACCCTCACCCTCTCTGTGACTTTCACCATCTGATCCAACCATTTGCTACCTCTGTAATTATTCCTATCTTATGCATCACCTTTTCCTTTGTAACAGTTGACTATGGTGTTGCTACACCAGTCACTGGGTATAACTTCTTCATGTATAACCTGGTTGACCATACAGGTGACTAGTCTATAGTCTATACTGCCAGATATTTTAAGCATTTCTACAGTGATTCCTGATGGGCCAGGGGCTTTCCTTGTCTTTATACCCTTAATTGCTTTATCTACCAAAGTACTGTCAGTTTAGATAGCTGGTCCCTTTGTTGGGTCAATATTTGGCAGGCTCTCTTTCTCTCATTCATTCTCTGCATTTAGCAACATTTCATGACATCATGATTCTCTCTCACACACTGTCTTGCAATATGCAACACTTCAAGTCTTTGGTCCTTACAATGCAGAGTGTTAGCAAGTATTTTCTTATCTACTTCCCCTCTGACTAAGTAAACCTACCTCCTGGCTTTCCTTCTGGTGATCTGATACAGTTCCCTGCTACAATCGCACTCCCAATCCTTCCATTCCTGTTTCTTTTCCCTGTGAGTAACCTAGCAGAAACTCCTCTCCACCTTACTTCTTGGATGCAGCATGGAAACATATAGATCTGTGTTGCATCCAAGAAGTAAGGTGGATAGGAGGTTCTGCTAAGTTTCTCACAGGTAATGAACATAGGTATAAGATTTTCTGGTCAGGGAACACTGATGGGGTTAGGGGTGTGGATATATTTCTTGCAGAGAAATAGATTGATAAGATAATCGAGGTAGTCAGAATCTGTGATAGAATACTTAAGCTTAGACTAGTGCTGCAACATGGTTTAGCAACCATTATCTTGGCTTATGCTCCTCAGCCAGGGCTACCTGATGAACAGAAAGATCCTGTGAATGGACAGAGATTTAGAGACATATTACTTGAAGCTTTTGATGAAAAAGAGGAGAATATAGCATCCCATAATGTGGAGGACAACTGGAGGTTCCTATGGGACAACCTGTTGAAGGCTACTAATCAGATCTGTGGATGGTGCAAAGTCCCCTCTTGACCTAAGGTAATGTGGTGGAACAAGTAGTTGACAGGGCCATTAGGGTAAAGAAACAGGCATGGAAGGACTGGAAGTATATAATATTTATATGTATATGCACATGTGTTTACATTGCCAATAATATAGTTACTGTTCATTTGAAAGAAATATGTATTTCTTATGTTATCCACTGTATTTTCAGTTGATAGTTTTGGTACATTTATTATCCAAATAGCTAAGTATTTTAGTCTAGCTATTATTAGGTCACTACTTACTTTTCAGCGTGTCATGGTTATAATTTAGGCCAGTCATTGTGTTTTTTCTATGTTTTGGGGTAAGTGTTCCAATTTTCACAGGTATTGTTGCTATTTTCATACATTTTCAGCAATGGGGATGTATTATAATGGCACTGTAATACTGTGGTATCCATCTGGGGAAAGCCTCTCATACAGACAATACAGATGTTTAGTGCATAAAAGCAGAGATATTGGTAGCTGATGAGAACTATCCAGCACAGGTAGCAGAACTGCTGTATCACATGATTTTGGCATGTTTCGTGCCTCATCAGCAGCAGGTATGTATGTATGTACGTGTGTATGTATGTATGTATGTATGTATGCATGTATAGTCATGTCCCCCTTGTTATTTTGATCCCAAATACAAGCTGTTGTACCCACCAGGCATGTGACACTCCAGGGGACTTAGATGCTGGTACCTTCAGCTGGTCCTGCCCACTGAGGAAACCAGTTCACCTTTACCTTCTGACAATGAAAATATTACCCAAGGAAGGGACACTCAATAGCAGCCTGTTGAGAGACTATATCAACACCAGACTAGGAGCCTCCCACTGTTTTAGATCAAGCTGCCGAGGAGGAAGAGTACAGCATTATATTTTTCAAAACCATTTAATGCAAATAAAAAATTTTTTCTCCATCATTAAGTTAATTGCTGAAAGATGAAAAACTATTGACTGTATTATTTTTATTTTTTTATTTTTGATTGTTTCAGTTATTGGACTGCTACCATACTGGGGCACTACCTTGAAGGGTTTCACTGAAAAAATTGACCTCAGCACTTATGTTTTTAAAAAGCTTGGTACTTATTCTATCTGTCTCTTTTGTTGATCTTCTAAGTCATAGGGATATACACAAACCAACACCAATTTTCAGGCTGTGGTGGTGGTGGGGCAAACATAACACACACATACATATGTACATATATATATATAATGGGCTTTTTCTCAAGTTCTGTCTATCAAATCTACTTTGGTTGGCCTGGTGCTATAGTAGAAGACACTTACCCAAGGTGCCAAGCAGTGGGAATGAACCGTAGACCACATGATTGTTAGGAAGCAACCTTGCCTACTTAGGTAAAGAATTCTTTCTGATTTGGGCACAAGGCCACCAATTTGGAGGGGAAGGAGCAAAACGATCACACTGAACCTCAGTACTTGATAGATATCTTATTTCATCAACCCTGAAAGGATGAAAGGAAAAGTTAACCGTAATTGAATTTGAACTCAGTATGTAAAGAAATACCACTATGTATTTCTGCCAGATAATTATTTGATTTTTTTTGTCTGTTGGGATGAAATGTCGTGGGAACATGTCCTCTGTCTCCTGCTAGATCATCCTACCAATACTTTACTCTCATTTGATGCAGAAGTTGTGGGCCTGAAGGAGCCTTGTGACAGGCTTCGCACCAGATGGCTAGATATAATTGGGGAAGACCTCCAGAGGCTTGATGTCACCTTGGTGGATGCAGGGGGTCTGGCATAGGACCAACAGCGATGGAGAGCACTGGTGGATCTGGTCAGCTCTACGCATAATGATGCCTCTGGGACCACTAATCTGGGATGACCCCTGCCCCACATCAAACAAGAGCATGAAGCCAGCCAACCAGTCAGGATGAAATGTGATGCCATATTTGAACTCAGAACCATGAGTCAAAACAAAACTTACAGCTTGACACAAAATTAACTTTTGTAGGATATGGATATATAGTTGATTAAATACTGCACGTTATTGTCTTAATTATATTGAATCCTGCATAAATAAAAACAGTTTTGACTCTGTTGAGATGTGAACACTTATCTGCTTGAGACAAAACTGAATATAGTCAATGTATTTAGTCTATTGTTGTTATTTGACACCAGGTTAGCTTTAATCCTTGAGGCCCATGGTTGGTGTTCGTCTGTAACCTTTCCCCTTTTTTCTCAGACACTGTATCTAAGACTAAAATATCCATTGCCATATAGTTCCCCACTCTTTATAGACTGTAGAGCAGTAAAAGGCAAGCAGTGGCTCGCGGGGCTTTCTGAATGACACATCTAACGAAAAATTACCTTGAATATTTTTAGTAGCGCTGCCCGCCTGATGATACCTATGTCTCATACGGCCCGTTTGAAGAAAAAGATAGCCCATGCCTGCTGTAGTGTGGTTTGAGAGAGATTTGGCTGCCAATTCTAGCAAATACATCATAGAAGCCCTTCTTCATTAGCTCGCACGATCTGCAATCACGATCAGTCGAAAAGTTAAATTGAATTTGTCAGCTGGTCTTGTTTATATTTCTAATGATTGCATTACCATGGTAATCAGTTAGACAAAACTAACCGATGTAAGACCGGAAATGAAACTCATGTTGTTACAACAACCGTTTTAGCAACAACACAATAATGTCTTCCATGTGCAGGATTTTCGTCTCTCGGAATCTGGTGAGGTTACCTAACTTACGACGATTCAGATGGTCAATACAACGATTAGCTTTCTTAGTGTACATGATGCCACATCGGTAAGTTCTGTCGATCTACTTACGTTTGTAAACAATTATAAAGCGAAAAAATAAAGGCTTCTTTTTCGGTAGACGCGATGGCTCCCTATTTTAGGGGAAATTTAATAAAACAGAGAGAGAAAAAAAAAAATTAAATGTGACTTTCATGTCCTTCACAAGGGCATTTAGTGGCATAAATTTGTTTATACATAGGTGCATATATAAAAAATAACTACACACACACGTGCACACTCTTAAACACTAAAACGACATGGTCACACAGAACATAAATGCAGACACACGAAGCTACATATATGAACACACCAACTCAACAACCACATGTTTACAAACCCTATGCATATTTATACATATACGAGACGTAGGCTACTACAAAGGGGGAAGAACATGATTGACTACGACGCAAGGGGCCATGGAAAGATCTATGTTAGGGATATTATTGCAAGAGCATATCCGAAAGTAAGTAATTCGAGAATAGAGCGGAGTGAACGATATGATTGCAGAATACCGAAAGCACAAGCTCCTTTGGGCAGGACATGTCACAAGGTTCACAGACAACCTATGCAGTTGCCGAGTGGTATCCAAGAGATCGGAAAAAGCTACTCGGAAGGCTTCTACGATGATGGGAAGACGATTTAGTTCGACGATCTTGAGCCAAGATAGAAAAAAAGAGCGCAATTAAAAGAAAAGGAAAAAGAATTGAAAGTGCATTGTGATCAGAGGTGTATAAAAACACCTGATACTCTGGTCTATACAGCTGACAGGTGACGTAAATACGTGCATACATGCATGCAAGAGAGGGAGAAACTTACGTAACCTAGTTGATGTTGTTATTTACGATCAAAGATTTTTTTTTACATATCACAGATCATCGAAAATATTTACTGTAATATATTCTTACAGAGTAATTTTTGTAATCTATTTATCTGTCTGTGCGTAGATATAGATGCACACATGAATACGGTTGTATGATCAGGTGTAAAATAACGTATTTCCTTTCACATGTTGAATGTTGTAGTAGAGCTGGTGCATCCACTCACCGGGACGCATAGAAAGAATAAATTTTAAAATTTTATTTCTGTTTTCGTGACTATCGCAGTCTGCCGAATGTTTTGCATTATATATGTATTATATAAGAAATGGGCTAATGCAGTTTCGCACCTCTCCTTGAAAAATGCATTAAAAAAAAAAAAGTTTTGGCGATCTTTTTTCGGATTCCTACGTTTTAGGTGTCGGAGATTACGATTATGCAAAAAAAAAAAAAAAATTTTTTTAAATTTCACCCCCGCCTCCCCCATTAGAATTTTTGATTTTGTTTATTTTAAAGAGATCGTAGCGAATTGACGAGCATATGCAAATCAAAATTAAATACACACAAAAACATTAAAGTGAAAAGAATTTGCGTTTTACTTGTGTTTGCCTTAAATAATCGTAAATAATAATTTAATGTAAATTAAATAATATACACTATTTTATGAGAAACAAGCAATGTTTAATAATTAATGTATAAAGGCGGCGAGCTGGCAGAATCGTTAGCACGTCGGGCGAAATGCGTAGCCGTATTTTGTCTGCTGTCACGTGTTCTGGGTTCAAATTCCGCCGAGGTCGACTTTGCCTTTCATCCTTTCGGGGTCGATAAATTAAGTACCAGTTACGCACTGGGGTCGATGTAATCGACTTAATTCCGTTGACTGTTCTTGTTTGTCCCCTCTATGTTTAGCCCCTTGTGGGTAGTAAAGAAATAAATGTTATAAAGTTAAAAAAGGGGCTCAAATTTCACCCCTCCTCCAATTTTAAATTTTGAACTTTTTCATCCATTTATTTATGTATCTGTCTGTTTATCCCTGTCCGTTTATTTATAAAATATATTTGTCAACCAAATGTGGCGGTCCTATGGAAGATGGTGTTACTGTTGTTTTTAGGAAGACATTCATATCTATATCTTTATATATATATCTATATGCTTATTGAATTTAAAATTTTGAAAACGTGGTTTCTTGCATATTCGGAATCTCCGTCATCTAAAACATTGGGGAAAAAATTTCGAAAATGTTCTAAATTTTAAATGAGGGATGTGGGGTGAAATAAAAAAAAATTTTCTTTGCATATTCGTATTCTCCGACATCTAACACGTGGGAATCCGAAAAACTTTTTTCAAAAAAATGCATTTCTCAAGGAGAGGTGCGAAACGGCATTAGCCCCGAACTTTGTGGTTTGTAATACGCCTGTGGAAAAATTGTCTCGCATGAGACCGGTCTACTGTGGTAAAAAGGTTGGGGGAAAGCTGCTCTTTAGGAATATACTAGACTTTAGTGTCCACTTATCCACAAGTCAGTTTTAAATTCAGAATCCCCATGTTTCTGTGAGAAGGGCAGTACTTCGTCGTAAGCGAAATCACTGTTTATGAAAGAAAAAGTATTTTAGTTACAAGCTACCATCAGTGTTTTGTTGAGAAGATTTTGTATTATAGGTAATTTTTAAGATACAAGTTAATGCGTTATACGTAGCGTTATGCTTTCAATAATTTTCGCGATCTACTATCAGTGAACTCTGCAAGTTTTTTGTTCATGGTTACCAATTCTTTAGTTTGTCTCCTTGTTTCTAAGAATATGAACCTTTTCACCTCTAAATTTCAGTTACTAATGTGCTCATTTCTATGTGTGTTGTTCCCATCTGTACCCTTCCTTTATATTGATTTAAAATTGTAGATGCCGATCTTTGTATATGTGTTTTACACAGAGTTATACTTCTGTTCATTTCTTAAATTTTAATTTATTTATCAATAGCGCAGGGCATGTTTTTCAAATTTCGCCAGCAATTTGTTTAGAATTATCTCCCTTCCTTAAATTTTTTCAATTATCGAGGTCGATGACACAAGTAATGTATAGAGAACATAGAGCTTCTACACGTGGTCGTTCTATCAGCTAGAAATAGTAACCAAATCACTCAAATAACACTCTGCCGTGTTAAGAAAAAGGGCTTAAGGTAATATAGTTTGAGACAAATGTTTGTAAAGACAGGGCCAGCATCGAGCTAAACAACATCAAATGTATCCAATTTAACAATACAATATTCTCTTATCTTTCATGAAACTGACCCCATGGATACCTGTTTCAACCGTAATTAAACATCGGACTTGCTGGTGTGAAAGATGAAATACCACACAATCTCATACCCTTTTCAAGAACTTTGAAATCTTCATATTAAAGAAAAAAAGGGTTTTCTTTCTTTTATTTCTTCTGTTGGATGAGGACTATGAAATATCGATATGCTTTTGTTTTTGTTGAAAACAGATTTATCGACAAATAAATATTTTATCAAAGCCTCCCCCCCCCAAAGGCGGTGCTCCAACATTAGCGCAGTCAAATGACTGAAACAAATAAAAGAATTAATAATCCTGTCTAATATAGGCACAAGGCCTGAAATTTTGAGGGAAGAGGCTTTTCAATTACATCAAACCCCTGTGCTCAACAGGTACCTATTCTATTGACCTTGAAATGAGGACAGGCAAAGTTGGCCTTGATGGAATTTGAACTTGGAATGTAAGACTGGAAGAAATGCCACAAAACATTTTGTGCAGTATGATAAAGATTCTGCCAGCTTGCCATCTGAATATTTACATTAATGATTGTGATAAAAATATTTATTATATTGAGAGAAAAACCTTCCTAAATAGTATAGGTAATAATGAGTTCAAATTTTGGCACAAGGCCAGCGATTTTGGGGGAGGGTAGAAGTCAATTACATCGACCCCATTGCTGAACTGGTACTTATTTCATTGACCCACAAAGGGATGAAAGGAAAAGTCAGCCTTGGCAGAATTCAAACTCAACATAAAAACGGGAGAAATGCCACCAAGCATTTTGTCTGGCATGCTAATGATTCTGTCATTTCATAGCCTGATGATATAGGTAATATTAAATACATTTAGATAAACATGTTGTTATTGAATTAGTTGACATTTTTAATTAGAAGAATGTGTTGGACACACATTTGCCAGGATCTGTTTCTCTACTTTGTTAAAACTATATTTGCATATCTAAAACCAGTCTCAACTATGTACATAAAAATGGCTCAACTGTTGTGCTAATCTTGGCATCTTCAGCAACAAAAATTACATTACTTTGATAACACTGTGGCATGATTTTTGTCTTTGGGTGGCAACTGTTATTTCCTATTTGCTTAGCCCTAGAAAGTATGAAAATTGTCTAAATATGTCCTTCAGACTTTGCTTTTGTTACATTTATTCAAATCCCAAAGAATCCTTCTCAACACATGGCTATGATGCTCCCCAATTGCTCCTCAGAGATGCATATATTGTTAACCACTAAGGGACATACTCAAGTTGTTATGGTCAAGCAACTGACAAGCAAATCTGTGGTATTGAGCAGAATATTTGCTATAACAATATTTCTGCTTCAACAACTCAGCACTGAATCTGAAGTGTAATGAAAAATAGGTCAGTTTCAAAAACATTGATGCCCAGGTGACAAAAACAAAGTTTGAAGGGATAGAAGCAAATAAGAAATAATACTTACTAACCAAAGACTAAAAAAAAGAAAAAAAATTTTGTTACACAGTGATTTCACTTTGAAATTTGTACTTGTCTTGGTGATTTATCCTTTAGGATTTAATGTCTCCATTCTCTATTTTCAAATCAAAAGACCTAACAACTCAGTTTGGTACATATATTTATTCTAGGTCTTCAAAAACTTTAAGTCTTCCTAGATTTCTGTTATATACTTGAAAATGAGTATTGTACCAACCCAAAACATATCGAAACTAGCACTATGATCTGACAATGCCAGGTCATAGTATTAGTGCATGCATATACAGCTGCGTGCATGTGCACATACACGTGATTACTGTCCAAATCTCCAACCAATCACATACAGCTAGCTGGCATTCAATTGGCGTATCAAGTTTCGAGCATTTTGATTGGGTTTTGGATAGAAAATTCACAAAAAAGTCACTTCTATTGATTTTTTAATGGCTTTGTTGGGTGACTGGCGAAATGTAAAGATGTGCATGATCACCCTTGGACGGTTTTGAATGACCATAGAAAGTGCGAGCCCTCTAACTGAAAAATTGTGGATTTGTATAAAGGACATGCACACAGACATTTTGCTGTTTATATATATAGAGATGTTACAAGAATCTTTTCTACTCTAGGTACAAAGCCCAAAATTTTGGGGGAGGGGGCCAGTCGATTAGATTGACCCCAGTACGCAAATGGTACTTAATTTATTGATCCTGAAAGGATGAAAGGCAAAGTTGACCTTGGCAAAATTTGAACTCAGAACAGAAAGACATGAAATACCACTATCTATCTATCTATGTCTGTCTGTCTGTCTGTTTGCCTATCTGTCTTTCTCTCTCTCTCTCTCTCTCTCTCTCTCTCTCTCTCATTATCATCATTGTTTAATGTCTGTTTTCCATGCTAGCATGGGTTGGACGGTTCGACCAAGATCTGGGAAGACAGGAGGCTGCACCAGGCTCCAGTCTGATCTGGCAGTGTTTCTACAGCTGGATGCCCTTCCTAATGCCAACCACTCTGTGAGTGTAGTGGGTGCTTTTTACGTGCCACCGGCTCGGGCCAAAGCAGGCTGGTAAATGGCCATTATCGGTTGGTACTTTTACGTGTCACCGACACGGATGCCAGTCAAGCGGCGCTGGCATCTGCCACGTTTGGACGGTGCTTTTTACGTGTCACCGGCATGGGTATCTTAACTACAATTACCATTTGATTTTTATTTTGATGTTGGTGTTGATGTACTTGACTCAATAGGTCTCCTCAAGAACAGCGGGTCCACTCTGAACCACAAAATTCCAATTTTCTTGGATCCCAAGTATTTATTGACTTAAAGGATTGTCCCTTTGGCACTTAGGAATTGGTGTTGATTTTTAGGGAGATCCTTGGTAGAATAAATGTCATGAAGTTGTGTTGTTATTGATGTTTAACCCAGATCAACTCTTAGCAGACTTATGATCAAAGGCCTTCCTTTCTTGATCATTCATCATTTTAGATGTCAGTTAGATTATATTAATTAGCATATCCTTCTTTCTTTTACTAATTCAGAAGGGTGTGATTAACTGGCTATTTTGTTGCTATTTCTATTATGACAAACAATCAGGCCTGACTTGAAGGTAAACAGCAAACAACATATATTCTATGCTGCATGCCACTAATATGTGAACCAACAAGGGAACTTCTATGTGATATTTGTCATGGTAGAAACAGCAATGGAATAGCCAGCTCTGACCATCTAATTTTTTTGTATTTTTTTTTTGCATATCAGATGTGGCTGTGTGGTAAGAAGCTTACTTCCCAAACACTTGGTCCCTGGTTCAGTTCCATTGTGTGGCACTTCGGGCAGATGTCTCTGAAATAGCCCTGAGCTGGCCAAAGCCTTCTGAGTGGATTTAGTAGACAGAAACTAATATATGTAGGCCTAATTTTATAGTGGTACTGTATTTATCTGTCTGTCTGTCTCTTTGTATATATATATAATATAAATTAGAGAAAATCCACTATTATGCAATTCAAACAATGATAGACATAAACCAAATCATAAATCATAAATAAAATATATTTTTTAAAAACATAGCTAGATTACAAAAAGTACAAAAATGAATAAACAATATATAAGTTTTTTTTACTTATTATATATTGTTTATTCATTTTTGTACTTTTTGTGATCTAGCTATGTTTTTAAAAAATATATTTTATTTTTATTTATAATTTGGTTTATGTCTATCATTGTTTGAATTGCATAATAGTGGTTTTTCTCTAATTTATATATTATATATTTATATGGTGAAATTTGATTTAATACTAAATTGAATTCTTCCCTGTAAGTTTGGAGTTATACTCCCTATTATTATTATTATTATTATTATTATTATTATTATTATTATTATTATTATTATTATTATAATCTATCCATCCATCTCTGCTTCTTTTATATTCACCTTCTTGAAACTACTTGAGGGTATGCCCTGACATATCATCCACCATGTTCTCTCCATTCCAATTGTGGTAGCCTTATATATCTCCTCCTCAGCAAAACGCCTGTTTCTGTCTCTGTATCATACTTTTACCTCTCATTACCTGGCCTAAAGCCACTTCCCTCAATATTATACCCCATCCTAAATTGAAGGGTCTTGTGAGTTACTTGGTGACCTCACTGGTACTAGTGCCTTGTAAAAAGCACCCAGTACACTCTGTAAAGTGGCTGGTGTTAGGAAGGGCATCCAGCCGTAGAAACCCTACCAAAGCTCACAAGTAGCTTGGCATAATCCTTTGGCTCACCAGATCCTGTCAAACTGTCTAACCTATGACAACATGGAAAATGCATGTTAAATGATAATGATGATGACGATATAAGCTTACATATTCATTTACGCCTGTAGTTTCCTACCTTTTATGATTATGACTCATTCTGGTAAATCAATAATATCCCTTGACCCTGTTCTAATATTTTACCTTTTAGCATTTAAACCAGTCATATCTGGCCCAAATATTCTGTTTGGCCTCTTACACCTAGCTTGCAATGTCATTCTAGAAATAAACAGTCAGATCATTGAAATTTTGAGAATATGAGATGATGAATGATTCATTTAAAACAAAGTGAATGAATAAGTATTACATTTGACTGAGTAATCTGTATGCTAAAGGGTATATAAAGAAATAATTTTCCAAAAAGATTAATTTAAAACTTGATACTTTGTTTGGGGAAATATATCAAAATTTTTACTTGGTGTGTATATGTGTTACAGTCCTTAAAGTAAAAGATTTCGTTTTTTTTGTCTTCTTGACCCATAAGTTGGAAGTCACTGATTTGTACCTTTCAAATGACTGCTATTTCAAACCTGTCTTCTTCATAGGCTGTTGTCAGTTTATTTATTTATTTTCCATTTATTGTATCATTTGTTCATCACTGTACAGACTGATGATTAAAATTAAGTATAAACTTATTGAAATATGATGAAGGAGTGGCTGTGTGGTAAGTAGCTTGCTTACCAACCACATTGTTCCAGGTTCAGTCCCACTGCGTGGCACCTTGGGCAAGTGTCTTCTACTATAGCTTCAGGCTGACCAAAGCCTTGTGAGTGGATTTAATAGATGGAAACTGAAAGAAGACCGTCATATATATGTATATATGTATGTGTGCATGTATATGTTTGTGTGTCTGTGTTTGTCCCCCCAACATCGCTTTACGTCCCCCATAACTTAGCGGTTCGGCAAAAGAGACAGATAGAATAAGTACTAGGCTTTCAAAGAATAAGTCCTGGGGTCGATTTGTTCGACTAAAAGGCAGTGCTCCAGCATGGCCACAGTCAAATGACTGAAACAAGTAAAAGAGTAAGTGATTTCTACAATTTTGACTTCACAGCAGATGCACATTTATAGTCTTTACTGACAAAGGTCACAGGTTATATTCAAATTTGCATTTTGTATCACTTAGGATGCAAACATGATTTCATTCACTATTTTGCTCTGCAATTATAATATATCTGACTAAAAAAACTTTCTTTTTCCATGTATTGGATCATGGCTTGTCACCATGATCTCCATGTATGACAGCATGAAATGAAACTAAGAAATGATCAGTATCATACATGAGGGATAATTTTTGTTTTGTAGAATTTCATTGCCCATAACGAGGGATGCACATTATACACAAGTGCTTATTATACACAAATAATTACAGTTTTAAGAATTAAAGTGTTAATATCATTGATAAAAAAAAACTTATCAAAAAGAAAACTAATATTGTAACAGTTAAAAAGAAATTTGCTTCTTTTAACAGTGGTATAAAGTAGGAGCTTTATTTACACAACAGTTTTTCATGATTTATTTTCTGTAGAGATATCTATAAACTTTTATGCTCATTAGATGTGATCAATATGTGTATCTACATCATCATCATCATCATTATTTACTGTCCATTGTTCATTCTGGTATGGGTTGGACGGTTTGACCAGAGCTGGCAAGGTAGTGAGCAGCACCAGGTTCCATTCTGATTTGGCATGGTTTCTATGGCTGGATGCTCTTCTTAATGCCAACTACTTGACAGAGTGTACTGGGTGTTTTTACATGGTACTGCATGAACGCTTTTCTGTGGCATCTACATAGCATAAATCTTCCAGGTTAAAGTCAGAACATTTACATTGTGGACAACCTAGCCCATAAACTGCCTCTATTTTGATTAATTTCATAAATAATTAAAAATTTAGTAAAGTAACTGTCATTATTAAGCTGGTGTTAGGAACATAGATTAACATGGAATTTTGGTGGGAAGTTTTAATTTAGATCATATTAAAACAATGTTTGTATTATAGAATCAGAGGCAGTTTCAGGTAGTTGGTATAAAAAAAATTTTTATAAGGAATTTTTTGTGTTGTTATGAAGCCACAGGCACAGTTGATTGAATTGATTCCAGTACGTAACTAGTATTTCTTGAATTTCAACTTAGGAGAATATAATTATATTCCATGCTTTTATATCACTCTGTTGCCTTTCAAATATTTCATCATTTTACTATTTGAAGGGTGAGTATTTAGAATTTCGTTCAGTCAATTACTTAATGTATGAATTTACTTTTCCCACTGATTCCAGCCATTGGAGTGTCTTGTAGGCTTTTTAGTCAATCATCAATACTGATATCAGTTTAGTACATATTTTATCGATTTCTTTCTATTGAAAAGCCAAGTTGACATAAAGAGGCTCAGCATGAGACATAGGTGTGAGTATAATTCCTATCTACACAATTTTCAGTAACAATCCGTAGAAAGTAGTAAAATACACTTGTCTAAGATGCTATGCAGGGGCAATCTTTGGTGAATAAAGAGAATAATATATTTTCAAGTCTATATTTATATGCAATCAACTTACCTCTTCTCCCGAAATTGCTGGCCTTGTGCCAAATTTTGAAATCTCTAGTTATATGGAAGAGTTATTTCCCTTAGCTTTTCTTCACGAAGCATTTTTGAAATTTTTTCAACAGAGTTATCTCCCTTAGTTCTTTAAACTATTCTGAAAAACATTTTTCTTAATTGCATGGATAATATTGATTTGAAATTTTTGCACAAGGCCAGCATGTTCGGTTACATCGACCCCAGTGTTCAACTGGGACTTATTTTATCGACCCCAAAAGGATGAGAGGCAAAGTCGACCTCGGCGGAATTTGAAATCAGAACATAAAGATGGACAAGTATTAAAGATTATGCCAGCTTGCCGTCTAATTGCATGGATAATATTTATAGTATTATATATGTGAGAGAGACCTATTATATTTTTGAAAAGGTTAATTTGATGATATTGATGATATGTGTTGAGTTAATCAAACTTATAAGTTTGCATCGATGTGTAGTGTTGTATCTTATACAGTCCAGTATTGGGATCTGATTTAAAAGCATTTAGGTTGCTATTTCTAGCAGGTAAAGCTTGACTGATTCATGCCATCATGGTTGGCATTTGTCAGATGGGGTTAGAGATCAAGGGGGGAAATAAATGACATTCAATTTGTTAATTTTACGTCAAGAACTTTTGGACAAATTGGCCAACAGTTGGAATTCAACTTGGGACTGGAACAATAGAATGATTGCATTACAGAATTAATTCTCATCCGTCCTTAACCCCTAATCAAACACCACTGGGGCATATAGTCATTATAGACATATTATAGTCATGCTATTTAGCTCTTGTTAGTTTTGGGCCACCGGCCTAATTAGCCCTCCACAGGAGTTAGCTCAAAAGGCCATATGGAGTGTGGCTTTTAAGCTAGTATCTGTATGTCTGTCTATCTATCTTTCTATTTATCTATTTATTTATATATATATATATATATATATATATATATATATATAAATCTCTTTCTGTCTCAGTTAATATAGTTGATTACCAAAGGAAGAATGGCTTACATTTTTGAATAGTGTTATAACTGTCTCTCAAATATGCTAGCTACCTTACATCTTTATGACTGTCCCATATATAAAATGTTTTGTTATTATTTCATTCTTTATTTTAATTCTTGAGTTATTCAAATGTTTCAAGCATAGAAATATTGGAATTTTATTAACCATTCAATATAAATTTTGAAATAAAGTATAAATGTTTGAAATATAGGAAATTTGGGTAAATTCTGGTTCTTACTGTAATATACACTTACCTTTTTCAACTGCTGTGTGGCTCATTAGCTTTTAAGGTTCATTTACCAATGAATCAATTTGTTAATTTTTATTTAGCTCACATATCTTTTATCTTTTACCTGTTTCAGTCATTGGACTGCAGCTATGTTGGGGTATTGTTTTGAAGGGTTCCGTCAAACAAATTGAGTCCAGTATTTAATTTTTTTTAAAGCCTTCGATTTATTCTATTGGTCTGTTTTTGTCAAACCGATAAGTTTTGGGGATGTAAACAAATCAACACTGATTGTTAGTCAGTGGTGGGGAACAAACACAACACAAAAGACACACACACACACACACACGACAAACTTCTTTCAGTTTCTGTCTACCAAATCTACTCACAAGGCTTTGGTTGGCCTGAGGCTATAGTAGAATACACTTGCCCAAGGTGTTCCCCAAGACCATATGGTTGGGAAGCAAGTTTCTTTCCCACACAGCCATGTCTGGGAGACAATATAATTTACTTGGTGGGCTTTTTTGCAATAAATTATATTCATTGGTGATTTTGAAAATGATTCAACAAAATGTAATGTAAGTATATTTAAAAATTAAGGTCCACTTTCAGCAACACTTCCAATCTGTGCATATCACAATCATTCCTCAATACCCCACATTCAGATCAGAGCTTAGCTTTAAAAAGCTGTTATCAAGAGATGAGAGCTTTGTAAAGCCAAAATATTGAAATACAAATATAAATCTTTGTTTTGTATTTATATTTTGACTTTGCTGTTTTATTTTCAATGTGCATTGCTGTGGCCTTCTCAAATACATTTAATTTTATTTTACAATGCATCTTACAAACTATATTTCTTTAATCCTTTAGCATTTAAACCTGCCATATCCAACCAAAATATTCAACCTGTTTTATGTTCAAACTGACCAGATCCAGCCTCTCACACCAACCCTACAATATCATTTTAAAAATTAACAGTCACCTCATCAAAATCTCAGAATAATGTGAATACTGAAGGGTTAATTCCCAAAGCCTTTTAACCCTTTACCCGTTGTGTATATCATATATGAGATACAGGACATATTTCCCTAACATCCCTAGCTTCATATATGAACAGGTGCTGAAATGTTCCTGGCTTTAAGGGTATTGCGAAAAGTCTTTTACAGGGCTTAGAAAAACTGAAGGACCATTGTGATAATTTGAGAGGAGAATATGTTGAATAAAATAATAATTAATTGAGCCTCCTGTATTTTCTTTTACCCAAAGACAGGAACTTTTCAGTATTCCTTCATATGATACACATTCCCAATTTTTCTCAACCACTAGAGTAAGTTTGGACTTATGAAAGGAAAGCTCTATATTACTCAGAACATGAGAAACAGGGACTAACTTATAGTTTGAAAACAAGCACGGGCATTTATAATAAACTTATGAAAATGTTTTGTACAGGCAAATGGCTAAAGCTCTGTGCTGTATCTTTGTTTAATGTTGCTAATTTGATGAGAGATAATACTTACTTTGGACTTTCCAACACATGCTTCCGTCCAACCCATGCTAGCATGGAAAACGGACGCTAAACGATGATGATGATGATGATGATGAATGCTGAGGTATCTTAGGTGGTCTATCCCAGGTAATATCCCATTGCCTGAGATAGACGAAGTTGATTGTGTAAGAACCTCAACAGAATATGGGTGCAGGAGGTGTCTATTTAATCAAGATGTTAGTGGTGGAGCTTAGAGGCAGAATTGATAACCAGAAGATCATTATTTTAGAGAGACAATAAAATGCAAGATATTGACTTTGTTATCACAAAGCTTTCAAGGGTAAATAATCACTGAGGTGTGATGTCAGATAGAAGCTCTCTAATTAATTTGACTCTGTGAAAATTGTATTGGAGATTACTTGGAGGAGCAAAAGATTTTTAAAAAGTGATTGTTTCTGATTATTAACATGTCTTTTAAAATAATGATTCCAAATTTTGACCCAAGGCCAGCAATTTTTGGGGAAGGGGGCAAGTTGATTACATCGACCCCAGTGCTCAACTGGTACTTATTTTATTGACCCTAAAAGGATTAAAGGCAAAGTCAACCTTGGCGGAATTTGAACTCAGAACATGAAGATGGATGAAATACTGTTAAGCATTTTGCCTAATGTGTTAACAATTCTGCCAGCTTGCTGTCTTATATATTTTAAGATATTAAAAGTGAGAGTAGCAGGCCTGCTTATTTGCTAATGTTACAGATATTAATTTGTTCAAAGAGATGATTTTCATTTTTTTACCTGCTTCCAGATCTATAGTAACTACCCCAAGAAACAGGCCCAAATCATGAACATACTGATTTGTAGATGGTTTAGAACTCTTCTGGTCTTGTTGCTTTGTTGAACTTTTGTGGTCAAAGAAGTTGTCGTTGTTTAGTCCAGATCTAGCAAATCTATGATCTAGCAAATCTATGATCAAAAGCATTCCAACCATGCTAGTTCCATTTTTTTGTCCACATACAGAGTATGCTATATTTGGTGTCTGTGTACCATTGGTAAGTGAGGAGAGTGAGATTGGAAAGGGAAATCTTGCAGGAGATTTTTTTGCTGTATGTAGATTGCAATAAGATTCTGCAGTAAATTTAGCAGCATTATTTGCAGGACTGCTGCTTACAAAACCTTCTGAATAGATTTGAGTATTCTCTAAAGTTTGTTGAGATGAGTTTAGCAAGAAATCTGAATGTAGTTGTATATGTATGGTAGCTTATAGATATAGAACATCATAACAGAGTATTTTACTATCTTGGATGGTCTTCTTATTGAAGTTACATTATTAAATCAATATCTCTTGCCAGGTTATTAATTTCAGATGTTGTAAGTTGTGGTTTGGGTCTGTACAGCAGCAGCACATCTTGTGAATCCTTTTGGAGTGGATATCTCACAAGATTTGGTGCAGTTGGATGAACTGTGGGGTGATATGCCTTGTCTCTTGTGTTCTCATTTGGGTAAGCTCAGGCAAATCATAAGTAAAGCATATTTGGTGCTATGAATGATCATGGACTTATCAAGGATCTGACCATAGAGTATGTAAAATTGTAGCTATTGTGTAATATTTCAATACAAAGGGAGATGTAATAATTGATTGGAAGATCAATGCTACATTGTGCAGTGATCAGAAGATCCAAGATCATGCAGACACTGTGAAATTTCCAAGAGAAACTACAATGAACTTGTCTTACTGTGTGTAGTAACAGTAATTCATTGAGACATGTCATGATCAAATTGGATATCTACTGTTGCATTTGCTTGTTTTTCTTTTTCTTGGCACATGTATGTGACCTGGTGTTGTAGAAGATGGGTATTTTCCACTTCTGTATGATATTGCAGCAATTACAGTTTAGTGCCTTTCAAAAGACAACATAATAGGCAGCTACCAAATCCAGTTTCATAACCCATCATTCAAAATACAATCTTCTTGTTTTGTAGTGTCTAATTAATTTATGGGTCCGTTCTACTCTTCCAATGCCAGCTGTTAAATGCTACTTAGCTGATTTTCTGATTAACATGTGGAAAACATTTTTGTAGACTTGTAAAATTATTTTGCTATGCTAACTCATTTGGAATTACATAAAAATAATATTCTCTTAAACTAAATAAATTTCAACATTAATTCTCTTGATAATATTCTTCATACAATATTTAAGAATTTTTACTTGCTTTCCTATTTACATAGATAACCCAAGTGGAAATGGCTGCAACCGCTACCATCATTATTACAATCCCCTCCCTCCCTTCCTCCCACCACCACCACTGCCACCACTGTCATTGCTACTACCACAACTGTCATCATTATCATTTCAACCACTACCATCATCATCATTATTACTACTACCACTGACAAGAGTCCTCTTCTCCCCCACCCCACCCCACCACAGGCATAGCTACCATCTCTGCCACCAACTTCAGTATCACAACCATTAGCTACCACCACCACCACCACCACCATCATCATTATCATCATCACCAGTTTAACATTCATTTTCACCAAGTTGTATCAGAGTGGATGCTTAATAGCTTGACTGGTTCTATTTTGTTTGAATTCCTTAATGTTTTTTTTTGTTGCATCATGGGTAAGAAGAACACTTTCCATCAAGATGTGTACTATTTGCTTGAGTGTTTTCTACAAACATGCCTTACATACCTCTGATTTAATGATTGTGATGGATAATATGATAAATAAATTTCACCAAGAACAACCTATTAGCATTCTACAACTGGTTTTTAACAACTCTTTAACCCTTTAGCATTCAGATTATTTTGTCAAATCTAATCTATATTTATTAACATTTTTAATTAATAAGGTGGTGAGCTGGCAGAAACGTTAGCACACCGGGCAAAATGCTTAGCAGTATTTCGTCTGTCTTTACGTTCTGAGTTCAAATTCTGCTGAGGTCGACTTTGCCTTTCATCCTTTCATAGTCGATAAATTAAGTACCAGTTGTGTACTGAAGTTGATCTAATTGACAGGCCCCCTCCCCCAAAATTTTGGACCTTGTACCTAGAGTAGAAAAGAGTAGCTTTGAGATTTCAATGATGTGACTTTTATATTCTCTTGTTTCAGTCATTAGACTGTGGCCATGTTGGAGCACCACCTTAAAGGATCTTAGTTGAATGAATTGACCCCAGTGCTTTTTTTAATTATTTTTTAAGCCTTTTGCTGAACCACTCATTTACGGGTATGTAAACACATTAACACCAGTTGTCAAGCAGTGGTGGGGACAAACACTAACACACACACACACACACACACACGATGGGCTTCTTTCAGCTTCCACCTCCCAAATCCACCTACAAGGCTTTAGTTGGCCTGAGGCTATAGTAGAAGGCACTTGCCCAAGGTGCCACACAGTAGGACTGAACCTGGACCCAGTCGTTTCTAGAAGCAAGCTTCTTAGTACACAGCCACTCCTGCATATATATTTTTATGGAGTTGCGTGAGATCTGCAATGCTGTATGGGAGTGTGACATGGTGTCTGAGGGAAAGTGAAGTGGCAATTTTGAGAAGGACCGAGAGAGAGCAATGTATGGTGTGAAACTATTGGATAAAAGTGGGGCTGAAGACTTGATGGGGATGCTGGGGTTGGAGGAATTAGTGGAACAGCTGGCAAGTACGAACGGAGTGAGGTGGTATGGACATATATTGAGGAGGGATGAGGATCATGTTCTGAGGAGATTGCTTGAGTTTAAAGTGAATGAATCATGAAAGTGAGGTTAACCAAAGAAAACGTGGAGGGGACAAGTGGAGGAGTAGATTGGGAGGGTTGACTTGAGGAGGGAGGATGCTCAAAACTTGGCGAGATGGTGTGAGAGTGGTTGCTGTAAGAGTGAGGTAGATCTGGCTGCCTCTGTTAATGGGGACAAACCCGGATTTAGAATATTGGAATTCATTCATTCATTCATTGTAGGGTAGGTGTGTGACATGCCACATCTGACCACTCTGAACATAAAACATGTAAAAAATTTGTGCTGAATATGGCCGGTATAAATGCTAAAGGGTTAAGAATGCATAAGTTGTTTTGTGTTGGTTACATTTTGTTTCAATTTGAGCAGGTTTTTCTGGTTTATATAAAAAGCTAATTTTGCTCAACCATTCATGATTTTGTGTTCAATAAAATATATTTCAAAGGTGTGATTGATTAAAGCTGTCTCTCCTTGTGTTAGGATGCGTGTGCTTTGATTAGCTTTTCAAACTGGAGCTAAGCATTCAGATTATTCTGTCAGATATTCTTTTATTCTTTTACTTGTTTCAGTCATTTGATTGTGGCCATGCTGGAGCACCACCTTGAGGGTTTTAGTCAAACAAATTGACCCTGGGACTTTTTTTTAAAGCCTAGTACTTATCCTATTGGGCTCTTTTGCTGAACTGTTATAGGGACGTAAACACACCAACACCAGTTGTCAAGTGGTCATGGGGGTGACAAACACAGTCACAAAGATACACACACACACACACACACACACACACATTTTATCTTGCAAGTACTTGGTGACCTTGTCAGTGCAGGTGCCACTTAAAAGCACCCAATAAACACTGTAAAGCAGTTGGTGTTTGAAAAGGCATCCAAACACCTTGCCAAAACTGGCTTCGCCTGTGCTTGTGCTGCATAAAAAGCACTAAATCCACTTGGCTGAGTGGTTGGTGTTAGGAAGGGCATCTAACTGTAAAAATCCTGCCCAAACTGTCACAGAGGTCTGGTGCAGGCTTCTGCCTGGCCAGCTCTTGTGAACTGTCCCATTGGCTTCTTTCAGTTTCTGTCTACTAAATCCACTCATGAGGCTTTGGTTGGCCCAAGGCTATAGTAGAAGACACTTGCTCAAGGTGTCACATTGTGGGACTGAACCTGGAACCATGTGGTTGGGAAGCAAGCTTTTTACCACACAGATTTGCCTGTGCCTGTATAATGCTTTGTTCACATTATATTCAATTAATCATGCATTGTCTTGTAGCTTCAATATTTCAATGATGTGATTGTTTGTTTTAGAATGACATGAGGCTGGATCTGATTGGTTTGAGCATAAAATAGGTAGACTTTTTGGGCCAGTTTATATGCTAAAGAGTTAAAAGTCCCTTGGGGTTGTGAAATATTTATATTGTTAAAATGATAACATAGCTCTAAATCTGTTATATCATTGTTAATTAATTGATTTTAAATTGCAATAAAATATTCAGCCAGATATAGAAATGAGAAGGTGTGGCATACTGATATTGTTTAATTTTTTTGAAACAGAAAAATAAGGCTTCATTGTCTGTTTTTGGCTTGGTTTCTATGGCTGGTTTCTATGGCTGGATGCCCTTCCTAATGCCAACCATCTTACAGAGTGGAGTGAATGCTTTTTATGTGACACCAACACCAGCAATGGTCTGTTTTGACATGGTTTTTATGGCTGGATGTCCTTCCTAATCCCAACTACATTACAGAGTGAACTGTGTGCTTTTTATGTGACATCAGTACACACACACACACACACACACACACACACACATTGCTGTGTGGTAAGCAGCTTGCTTCCCAACCACATGGTTCTGAGTTCAGTCCCACTGCATGGCACACTGGGCAGGTGTCTTCTACTATACCCTCGGCCTCATCAAAGCCTTGTGAGTGAATTTGGTAGATGGAAACTGAAAGAATCCCATTGTGTGTGTATTGTATATATATATATATATATATATATATATATATATATATATATATACACACATATATATATATATTATATATATATATATATATACACACATATATATATATATTTATATATGTGTGTGTGAATGTATGTATATATATTTATGTGTGTGTGTGTCTGAGTTTGTCCCCACTACCCACCCACCGCTTGGTGTGTTTACGTCTCCGTAACTTAGTGGTTCAGCAAAAGAGCGATAGAATAAGTACTAGGCTTACAAAGAATAAGTCCTGGGGTCGATTTCTTTGACTAAAACTCTTTAAGACAGTGCTCCAGCATGGCTGCAGTCAAATGGCTGAAACATGTAAAAGAATAAAAGAATAAAAGAGTAAAAGAATATATATGTGTGTAAATGTGTGCATGGGTAAGTATTTCTCCCTCTTGCTTTGTTGTGCGTGCATATTGATTTTAGATGAAGCATTACCATTCATACAAGTGGTATCATTTGTTTGCAATCTTCAAAAGCATGACCAGGGTGTTTATTGTTCAATAGACTGGGGCAAATACTAATTTGCTTGGAAACAGGTGAATATTGACAACTGGAAGTGCATCTGTGTAGAGAAATTTTTCTGCCTTAACAAAATCTTATCTGACTTGTAGAAGCATGGAAAAGTGGTTGTCACACTTTTCCATGATGAAAATTATAAGTGACTATGACACCTAAGGCAATGACATTTCTGGAAAAGGACATAATGATATATTATAATGTGTTTGTAGCCGGTTGGAAATGGGTATAAAGAAATATAGGATGATATGGCATAAGTTCCAAGGTCATTTTACTTTTTACAGACACACATTCTTCTATATTTACATAGGTGGGATTACTTTTATTTTTTTTACTGGAGAAAATGGTTTTACAGCTATATGCCTTCCATTCTTTCTGCTTAAAAGTGGAACATTAATTCCTATGCCCTTGACAGGGTTTTTGAAATTGGTGGAAAAAAAATGGGAAAGAGGCATCACAATTCATAGACTGTTGAAGTAGGAAGTAGCACATGAAGATTTGGAGTTTTTTTTTGTGTCACTGGTTTTGTTTTTTATAAACCTGCATATTTTGCCCAACATATGGCATCTAGAGTAGAACTGGGTTATTGTTTACTTAATTTATCCAAATAACTTGTGATAAAAAGAAAAAAAAGAAAACCAACTTAGTTTTTAAGGAAAAAATATTATTTGGTTTAGCTTGATAACTAATAAAAAATTTGAACCTTCTAATCCTAGTAGATCCTGAAATACCAGAATTAGCACTTCAACAATTTTATGTAAAACTATATTATCCAATATAGTCTTTCCTTTCTCAAGATGGTAGGGTATGGATTGAGGAAATTTTGGTTGCTATTTCTAGTAAGCCAAGTGACTATGTAGAGGCTCCATTGTGGATGCTGGTGTGTCATATAAAGAAGTGATTACCTGACTTCCTATGATTCAGCCACACTCACAATTTCATATTATGTTTTGTGGCAAAATCTAAGAGTAACACCCATCATGTTTACTTTGACCTTGACCTGCTTGTGACCTTGCTTATGGACATGTTTTTTTTTGCCAAGAAATCACATGGCTGGGTCTACATCACAGGATCATTCTTCACTGTTCATGTTTGAAGTATCTATTGAATTGGCAGCAATCTTATTATGCTTACACTCTATATATTTATTTGAAGCTAACTGTGGACATTTCAATACAATACAATGTAATCTATGCTCTCATCTAAATCATTGTACAGTGTGCATTTGGGTGAGCAGTTTTGATGATCTATTGTATTCTTGATCCATTTTAATAACAATATTTAGGGATTATTATTATTGTTGTTGTTGCCTTTGTTGCTGCTGTTGTTGTTGTTAAGCAACAAGATGGGTAAGGGTGATTAGGTGATGGTCTAGGGCTTAGGGGTGGGAGACTCCAGACCTTGGAAAAAAAAAACTTTGGTCATCTTCGTTGACGCCCGACACCACTGGGAGGTGGCCCTCGAAGTCACTGGAAATAGAGATCTCCAGGTCCAAATTCTTGGACGGCTGCTGCTGTTGTTATTTAAGGTGGTGAGCTAGTAGAATTGTTAGCATGTTGGACGAAATGCTTAGTGGCATTTCGTCTGCTACTACATTCTGAGTAAAAATTTTCCTGAGGTCAACTTTGCCTTTCGGGGTCGATAAATTAAGTACCAGTCAAGTGCTGGGGGTCGATGTAATTGACTTACCCACCTCCCCCAAAATTCCAGGCCTTGTGCCTATAGTAGAAAGGATTATTATTATTATTGTTTCTCTTTATCACAGGTTTTGTTGGAGCTCCTGGAGTCTTGCATGCATTGCAGGCTTACTACCTGCAGCCTACGGTATCATGTTATTCATTCTTTTTGGCTATCTAGTACTTCCCTGATTATTCTCGCTATGCCAAGGAGGCAAACCTTTTGTAACAGTTCTACTGGGAACTCTACTTCAATTTACTTTATATTCCTCTTGATGCCTTCTGATACTGTTCTCAAGAACCCAACAATAATTGGCACTATCTTCACTTTCCATAGCCAGGCAACTTAAGAGGGTTGTATTTATCTATCTTTTTGCCTTCTTTCTTGACATTTTGTGGGCCAAAGAGGTATGCAACATCAACTATATAGCATATGTGGTGCATCTTGTCCACCACCACTAGGTTTGGTCTGTTTTGCTCTTGCACCTGATCTGTTTGGATTGGGAAATCCCAGAGAATTTTGCTAGTTTCTGTCTTCACCACTCTCTGTGGTTTGTGCTCATACCATGTCTTTCTTCTCTCTACTCCTACTTTTTGCAGAGTTTCCAGTGTAGCACTTTCACTACCTGATTGAGTTGCCACAACTTGTAGTGGCTTGGGGCAAGTCTAGGGCATCCGTTCATGATATGGGCAATGGTTTCATCCACTCTGTTGCAGATGCAGCACAGCGGAGACACTTGCTCATTCCTCCAGTTCATGGCCAAAGCTTGGTCTTGCGCTACCACTATAGTGCTCTTAGTTTCTTTTTTTTAGTGTTCCTTTCATCAGCCAATCCCTCTTATTTTTTCCAAGGCAGAATCGTTAGCACGCTGGGTGAAATTCTTGGCAGAATCATTAGTTTGGCAAACAGAATGCTCTGCAGCATTTCTTCTGACTTAACATTCTGAGTTCAAATGCTGCCATGTTGACTTTACCTTTCATCTTTTGAGGTAAATGAAATAAGTACCTATTTCTTTACTACCCACAAGGGGCTAAACACAGAGAGGACAAACAAGTACAAACAAACGGATTAAGTCGATTACATCGATCCCAGTGTGTAACTGGTACTTATTTAATCGAAATAAGTACCAGTTGAGTACTGAAGTTGATGTAACTGTCTAGTCTCCTCCCCCAAAATTTCAAGCCTTTGCCTATAGTTGAAAGGATTATTCTTCCTCCTCCTCATCTTCTTCCTCATCTTCTTCCTCATCTTCTTTCCCCTTCTTCCTCCTCCTCCTTCTCTCCCCCTCTTCCCCTCTTTTTCGCCCCCCCCTCCACTTCTTCCACCTCCTCCACTTCCTCCTCTTCCCTTCTCTCCTTCCTCCCCTTCTCTTCTCCTTCCTCCTCTTCCACTTCTCCTTCCTCCCCTTCCCCTCCTCCATCCCCCCTTCTTCCTCTCCTCCTCTCTTCTCCCTCTCCCCCTCCTCCTCGACTTCATCATTATCATCATCATCATCATCATCATCAACAACAACAACAGCATTATCAATGTCATTTTCATCGTTGCAATACTTATCATGATGGTGACATTCTTTGGTGGAGTAATAATGCATAAATACAATTGTAATTTCGCTTCTGAACACATATTGTTTTCTTCCAACTACTTATAAAATAGCTATTACTGTCAACTTTAGGACAGGGGTATATCCTTTCCGAACAGTCAGTGTGCCAATTTCTCTGTTCTTGATTCATATTTTACTAAGGTCTTGTGTAAAGTTGGAAATGTCTTGTCTAATATTTAGTCACTTTTTGCAAATATTTATATACTGTTTGTTTCTTCTTTTTTTTATATATATATATGCTCTTCAGCAGATAAACAGCTTTAAAAGTATTGGTTAAGCTGAAAATATAATTGCATTGTTGGGGTGGCCAGCAAGGAGAAGCAAGCCTGAATGAAGGACAATAGGAAGAGGAAAGAGCAAAAGGGAAATGAAGTGGTAAAGGAAAGAGTGAAAGAGCTGTGACTGGATGAAGGGCAAGGGCAAAGAAACCATAGTTATCAATGTGTTTGTCTTTATAAAGATCTACTGCTTGACACTGGTAGGTAATGAATTACACAGATGGCAATGTCCTTTTTCCATCTGCCATTTTAGATGGGATGTATGCCAAAAATGGAAATACCATAATCAAGAATTAAAAGGTGAAGATAACGAGAGATTTGACAAGTGAAGACCAGGTTAAATACTAAGATTGCACTCCAGTGGTCTTAGTGTCTGCATATGTACATGTATGTGTACATACATACATACCCCCAACCTACGCCGGCGTAGAAAGCAACGGATGTAAAATGCTGCTGCTGCTCTGTGTGTGTGTGTGTGTGTGTGTGTGTGTGTGTGTATACACACATAAATATATGCACATGCTCTAACATTGTTCTTCTTTAAAGATTTAATATTTTAAAGAATGGTTTTTGTATTACTGTGAGGGCAAATTCCAATAATTATTAAGGTTATACAGTTAATTTTTCAAACAAACAGGAAGAAATTATTTTACGTTTTTTAGAACTTTTATCTACAATGCTCTTTAAACTTTTGAAAGGTCTTCAAGACATTACATTAAGGAATCTGTATAGGTCTTAGTGGCATTAAGGAATCTGTATAGGTCTTTAATTAAAGAAAAATATTAGCAGTTTAGAATTTAAATTTTAAAAATGAATTTACAATTGAAACATAGTCAAGCTGGCTAAATTTATAAGGCAGCATCTTTTCTGTCCATGGTTTAATTCACATACCATCCTAATGTTCTTGATGTGTCCTAGGTGAAGATTTGTAGCATTTTAGTGTGCAGTTTCAGCAATTTATGATTTCATCTAAACTGTTTGGCAAAAACAATCGCATGCAAAGCTCTTAGTCAAGTTTACTTATTTGGTATATAGTGTTAAATTTAGAAATTTCCTTATCTTTTATCTCTTACTTGTTTCAGTCATTAGACTGTGGCCATGCTGGGGGCATTGCATTGAATTTTTAGTCGAATGAATTGAACCAGTACTTATTTTTTAAGCCTGGTACTTATTCTAGTGGTGGGAGACAAACACAGACACAAAAACACATACACATAAATACACACACACACACACACACACACACACACACACACACACTCTCTCTCTCTCTCTCTCTCTCTCTCTCTCCTCTCTCTCTCACACACACACACACACACACAAACACACACACACACACATGACAGATTTCTTTCCGTTTCTGTCTACCAAATCCACTCACAAAGCTTTGGTCGTTTCAAGGCTATAGCAGAAGACAATTGCCCAAGGTGCCACACAGTGGGACTGAACCCTGAATCATGTGGCTGGGAAGCAAGCTTCTTACCACCTGTGCTTTATAAGATGGATTAAAATTTTTTTTCCCTTTGTTTCTTAATGAGGTCCAGATACTTGGCTAGATGGTGGCTAGATTGAGTTGTAGAGCAGTCATTGGTGCAGCTAGGATTACTAACCTGGATTGTGATGCAGTTATTCTTGCTGAGTCTTAAGGAGTGTTCTCTTTCCACTATGTGAAGAAGTGGAACCACTTGGTCTTAGATTTCCTTGGGTGAAGACAAATATCCAGTCTTTGGTTGTCTTCCTGGGGGACTCCAAAGCAAAGACAATTAGAACAGAAAATAGACTAGAACAAAGCTGTATTGTGTAGTAAAGCATCTAGTCTGTTTCATTTTTTGCTAATCCTTGTAATATTGTTGAGTTGCACTCATTAAGCAAGAAATTTTATCTCAGATGTTTTGGGCCTAAAAACAATTGTATCATGGTAAAAGTGTCATTGCAGTAATTAACAACACATATTGTTATATTCAATTTTATTTTAATTATTTTGTAATAATTATACATCCAGAACCTGGTTACTGATTCTCTCAGTTTCACTAGATCTCTTAGAACATTAATCTATTACTTTAATACAAAGACACAAATTTGTGATGGGAAGTGTGGAGTTGATTGAAGTGAACTTAGTATATACCTGTTACTTATTTTTTTGTACTCCAAAGGAATGAAAGGCAAAGTTAACATTAGTAGAATTGACTTTCAGTATAGAAAAGTGGCGCTAAATATTGATTTCAAATTTTGGCACAAGGCCAGCAATTTTGGGGAATGGGGTAAGTCAGTTATATCAACCCCCAGTACTCAACTGGTACTTATTTTATCAAGCCTGAAAGAATAAAAGGCAAAGTCGACTGGCAGAGTTTAAACTCAGAACATGAAGATAGATGAAATGCTGCTAAACATTTCACCCAGCATGCTAATGATTCTGCCAGCTCACCGCCTTAATGGTGCTAAATATTGGTTTCATATTTTGGCACAGGGCCAGCAATTTGGGGGTGGGGTGGGGAACTAAGTCGATTACATTGACCCTAATGCTCAACTGGTACTTATTTTATTGACTCTGAGAGGATGAAAGGCAAAGTCAATTTCAGCAGAATTTGAACTCAGAATGTAATGATGGACGAAATACCACTAAGCCTGCTAATGATTCTGCCAGCTCACCACCTTCATCATCATCATCATCATCATCGTTTAACGTCCGTTCTCCATGCTAGCATGGGTTGGACGGTTTGACCGGGGATCTGGGAAGCCAGAAGGCTGCACCAGGCTCCGGTCTTATCTGGCAAAGTTTCTACAGCTGGATGCCCTTCCTAACGCCAACCACTCCGAGAGTGTAGTGGGTGCTTTTTACGTGCCACCTGCACTGGTGCCAGGCGAGGCTGGTATCGGCCACGGTTGGATTGGTGCATTTTACGTGCCACCTGCACGGAAGCCAGTCGAGGCGGCACTGGCTTGGTGCTAAATATTGAAAGGTATTTCCTTTGGTGCTCAATGATTATTACTATATTAATGTTTTCTCTAATTCCCATATTGTCATTCATGTTTTTTTTTTCCTTCTGTCGGCGTTAAAACCTCATATTTACGAGGGAGGTGAATGAGATTGTGTGACTGCCTCTCTCATGGGCATTAGCAAAATAAAATGTCCAACACTCTACTGTGTCACTCAACCTACTGACCTTGGTTTCTGTTTGGATTAATTGTAAAAGTATTAACGATAATTTCATACATATGCATGAATAATTATAAGTAATCAGGAAAGTGTAACCAATCAAAAATATTTAGCAATGTTAAATGAAAAGGTTTCCAACTGGGATTCGAAATTACAATAAACTTGGCTTCCCTAAAAGTTTCCATTGCTCCATAATGAATACCCATAATTATATATCAATTTCTTATGACTAGTCACAAGTCTTCAGCTTTACAGCATTGAAGTGGAAAGGGTGGAATTCTGTAACATTCATTGTCATGATATGACTTCAGATAGAAATAGTGATAAGTTGTAGATTCAAATTGCCAAGAACATTTAAACTTTGGCATTAACATAAGTTCTTATTAATAACTGGCAGTATAGCCTGGCGTTGCCCAGGATTAAGTTAGGATTATTAAGCTAATCAAGCACTTTGTTTCAAACCAAACTAAGTAACACCGACGTCAAATTTGAGCGAAATCTGTTGAAATTGGTAAGTGTTTGACTGAAAATGGGTTGCAGACAATTTGATTGGGAAATCACATAAGGAATCAGTTTATCATTTTTTCCACTCATTGATTGTTTTTTTATTTTTGGAGAACTTAAAGCATTCAAAGATCTCATGAGTCCTAAGTAACCCGGCATCAAGTTTGAACAAAATACATCAAAATTGGTAAAAGTTATGGTTGAAAATGGGGTGTAGCCAATTTTAGTGAGAAATCCTATAAGGAATCTGTTTATCGATTTTTCATCCTGATTGAATGGAAAACCCCATAAGGAATCAGTTTATTGATTTTTCACCCCAAATAAGACTTAATTGATCATAACATTGCTGATTCAAAAAACCTATATTTATACTTTAAAGTTGGTTTTCATACCCAACCCTGTTCTACAGAATCAGTGTTGCGATGGGTATGCATGGGTTGGGAGTTTGACTGGCAGAGGTGATCAGGTTCCACATATGCAACCTGATCATCTCTGCCAGTCAAACTCCTCTGTGTGTGTGTGTATTTTGCTTTGACCACGAAACTTCAAATTTGTAGTGGATGGATACAGCTGATTGAACTAACTTAACTCATACACATTACTGGTATTTATTTTATTGGCATTAGATAGAGAAAAACATGATCCTTTGTAATCTGGTACACATGGCAACATAGGAAAACTGGCCAACTCTCTTGTATGTGTTAATTTTGACATGCTGTCAAAAGTAACATTGCATGCAAAGTTCCTGTGGTTTATTCACAGGTTCTGTTTTCACAATGAGACTAAATATAGCTTTATTTGACATATTGTGACTTCTGCATATTTGTTTATGCTACTCTATTATGTGTGTGTGTATTTATATATTTTTAGTAACAGAAGCAGTATTAGTACCAAAAAACAATCTTTATATCCAACTTAATAGGGATGTCTTGTTAGAACAATGAAAACTGTGTTATTACTGTTGATAGGCCCTCTCATATAGGTGTAAAGTGCATTAAAGCACAGACATGAACCACAGTAGACAAGAATCATCTATAATGGGCATGGAACTCAGTTATGGTGATGTAAACACATCGACAGTAGTTGTCAAGCGTTGGTGGGGGACAAACAAACATAAAGACACACATAGATATATATGTATATATATATATATATATATATATGTACTATGGGTTTCGTTCAGTTTATTGCCTACCATATCCACTCACAAGGCTTTGGTCAGCCTGATGCTATAGTAGAAGTCACTTGCTCAAGGTGCCACTCTGTGGGACTGAACCTGAAACCATGTGGTTGGGAAGCAAGCTTCTTATATATTTATATTTACAAAGGGTAAGAGTTTGTCAAAACACATGCAATAAATACAGATAGATTAGTGCAGAGACCAGATTGAAAACCTGAAATCCAATGTCAAATGATGGGAAATGTAATTTAGGTAAAAATGAGTTGGCTATAGGAAACTCAGCTGTTAAGTTAATAATGAGGATACAGATACAGCTGGTTGCTAATGGCATCAATACATTTATGAGTCATAAATGCTTTGATACTACTTAGAATCACCTGTCCATCTCCTATTTGATCATCATCATCGCTGGCATGGGTTGGACAGTTTGACAGGAGCTGGTTAGTTGGGGAGCTGTCCAAATCCCAGTTGTCTATCGTGGCATGGTTTCCATGGCTGGATGCCCTTCCTAATGCCAACCACTTTACAGAATGTGTTGGGTGCTTTTTATGTGCCACTGGCGCAGGTGCATTCATGCAGCACCTGCACAAGTGCATTTTATGTGACACTGGCACCTGTAAAAGACAAGCCTGTATGTATGGATGACAGCGATTTTACTTAGCTTGGCATGTCTTCTCAAGTACAGCAAATCTCCACAGCTCCTGCTCCCTTGTCATTTCGTCAGTGAGGTCCAGCATCTGAAGATTCTTTTTCACCACTTCATTCCATGTCTTCCTGGGTCTATCCCTTCACAATTAGAGCTTGGCACTTCTTTATTCCACTGTCCTCATCCATACACATCACATCACCAAACCAGCACAATCTTCTCTCTTGCATACAACATTTACATACATATATATATTATATATACTCAATATTCCTGTAGGTGTACACACACTCTCATTTGAAATGTTCAATCTTTCTTAGAATTTATTATAAAGAGAAACGTTCTCTCCCTTTCTCTCTCCCTCTATTTTTCTATCTATCTGTATATCTATCTATCCATCCATCTATCCATCCATATATCCATCCATATATCCATCCAATAAGAAACAAGCACACACACACACACACACACACACACACATGCACGTATATTTATTTTAACTTGTACCCTTGACCTCTCTTAGAATATATTTTTAAAGACTTATTATTGTAAGGAACTGTGAATATATCAAAAGGTAATGGAGTTCTGTCAAAAAATAAAAAAAAAACAGGAAAGGAAAAATAAAAGGAGCAAAAGAATTTTATTATAATTTAACTTTCATCACATGTAAAATTGAATTTGACACTTTATGCATATAACCCTCTCCCTCCCATTTCACTGTCAATTCGGTAACTCAGTTTTAGATGGCAGAAAATTTGAAATGAGTAAATGGATTAAAGGATCATGTTCTGTTTTGTATTCTGTTTCCAAATATATTCATTGTGCTTGTGGTGGTAGTGGTGGGGTCAATTATTTGTTCTGCCTTTCAGCTTTCATCTAACTCCAAAGGTTGATGACCTGACTTTACTTACTTCCGAATATATTTTATTTTTACCAATAGAAAGAATATTCTTTCTTTCTAGTGATGCTAAAAATTCCCTTTTGTTCTGAAAGTTATATTGATTATTTTCATATTTTCTCCTTTCTCTTCAGTAAAATTGAGCCTAAATTCTTGCCACTCCCTATAAATTTCATCATGGCTTTGTATGTATGTATATATATATATAAAGCAGAATTGTGTGTGTGTGTATGTTCCTTATGCATTCAGAAACTTAGTTGCCAATTTTGATGTATAGGGTATCAAAAGATTCAGTAATCTTTTGGCTACCAAATAAACTTTATTTTCATTTATATATTTGCATTACAAAAATTTAATGACACGTGAGCTTTATTACATGGGGATCAATGTGCAGAACAGTTTTCAACCTGGCTCCTCCAATTAGGAAATGGGAAAGTACCATTTGATGGGCATGATTATATCAATTTGGCTCATATTGCTATCATGGTAAATTCCCCAGCTGAATTGAAGGACAGCGTATTTCCAGACTTAAGTAATAATTATAATTCACATAAATGGTTGTGTGAAAGGGCAATTCTTGCTCCAAAAAATAATACAGTAGTAAGAATTAACCATGAATTAATGAATAAGATTCCAACAGTCCTTAAGGTGTACAAATCAGTTGATGAAAATCAAGCTGTTCATTACCCAACAGAGTTCCTTAATTCTCTTGAGCCACTCAGAACTCCTCCACATGAATTTTTCTGAAGGTAGAAGTCCTAATAATGCTTCTAAGAAATGTAGATCCTCTTAAATTATGCAATAGGACAAGATTGATTGTGAAGACATTATCACCTAATATGATAGAAGCTACCATTATCACTGGATGTACCTTGAGGGAAGAGATTTTCATTCCAAGAATTCCAATCAAACCAACAAACATGCCATTTGAGTTCAAATGAACACAACTCCCAATGGAACTTTCTTCACAATGTCTACTAATAAAGCTCAAGGTCAGACTTTGAAATCTACTGACTTGCACTTAATTGAGTCTTGCTTTTCTCATAGTCAACTTTATGTTGGTTGCTCAAGGATTGGTAGTTTGCAAGACTTATTTGTCTATGCTCCAAACCAGAAAACAAGGAATGTTGTTTACCCAGAAGCTCTTATGAGATTTTCTTCAACATATGTGATAAAATTTATCTCCCTTCATAAAAGTGGTAAATTTTGTATTTTCGTTTTTTATTATTATTATTTTTTTGTTGTATTATGAATTCAGAATTGATTTCCCAATTGAAAAATAAATTGAATTTAGAATAACAAATTTCTATACAACATCTATAGGCGCAGGAGTGGCTGTGTGGTAAGTAGCTTGCTAACCAACCACATGGTTCCGGGCTCAGTCCCACTGCGTAGCATCTTGGGCAAGTGTCTTCTGCTATAGCCCCGGGCCAACCAATGCCTTGTGAGTGCATTTGGTAGACGGAAACTGAAAGAAGCCTGTTGTATATATGTATATATATATATATATATATGTATGTGTGTGTGTTTGTGTGTCTGTGTTTGTCCTCCTAGCATTGCTTGACAACCGATGCTGGTGTGTTTACGTCCCCATCACTTAGCGGTTCAGCAAAAGAGACCGATAGAATAAGTACTGGGCTTACAAAGAATAAGTCCTGGGGTCGATTTGCTCGACTAAAGGCGGTGCTCCAGCATGGCCGCAGTCAAATGACTGAAACAAGTAAAAGAGTAAAGAGTAACATATTTTCCTTTTTTTCTTCTTATATTTAAGGAACAATTTCATTCCCAGGCAATGCTGGGTGCCTCTTCTAGTATATATAAATATTTATAGTTAATAAAAGAAATGGAGAAAGAAGACAAGAAAAAACAACATAAGGACATGATACATGCAAAGTATTCATAAGACACCTAGAGGAGGAAAGAAAGCTCTTCTTTGGAAAAAGGAGACATGGGAGAGTCCAAAAGAGAAGGAAGAAGGAGGAAAAAAAAATCGCCAATAGTCCACATACATATAGAGAGGGGTGGGCACAGGAATGGCTGTGTAGATAAGAGCCTTAGAAATTTGCTTCTCAACGATGTGGTTTCAAATTCAGTCCCACTGCACAGCACCTTGGGCAAGTGTGGAGGCACATGGCTTAGTGGTTAGGGTGTTGGATTCATGATCATAAAATTGTGGTTTTGATTCCTGGATCAGGCAGTACATTGTGTTCTTGAGCAAAAAACTTCATTCCATATTGCTCTAGTCCACTCAGCTGACAAAAATGAGTAATCCTGCAATGGCTTGGTGTCTCATCCAGTGAGGAATTTATATGCCATGGAAACTGGGAAACCGTCCCTTATGAGTCAGCATGACTTGAGAAGGTAACCTACTTTAGGCAAGTGTCTTCTATAGTCCCAGACCAAGCAATGCCTTGTGAGTGAATTTGGTAGATGGAAATTGTGTGGAAGCCTATAATGTCTGTGCATGTGTGTGTGTTTGTCCATTTCTCCCCTTGCTTTGACAGCTGGTGTTGGTTTGTTTTTATCTCTGTAACTTGGTAGTTTGGCAAAAGAGACTGATTGTGATAGAATAAGTACCAAACTTAAAAGAATATTTGGGGCAAATTCTTCATGGCAGTGCTCCAGTATGGCTGCAGTCTAATGACTGAAGCAAGTAAAACATAAAAGATCACACACACACACTCAAATATATATATATATATATATATATGTATGTATATATGGCAAAAAGAAAATAGAGGGGATATATGAATGACATACATCACCTGGTAGAATTCTATTATGTCTATTTATTCCAAAACGAAAGAGAGTATTATAAGAATACATACACATGCAAAGACTGCTACATAAATATATACTAGTAATACATAAAAGAGTAAAAGATTAAAAGATCAAAAGATGAATTCCTTATGGCTGTTTCTGCCAAGAGGCCACAATATCCTCCATGCTAGCTCCGTCTCTTCAGTATTCTGTAGGAATGGGTAGATAGAGTTTGGATGTTGAGCGTGCCTCTAGGCTTCATCAGAGGGTCTAGATGGTTAGGAGAGCCGATACATACAAAAGTCAGTTACTAATAGGTACAGTATATTTTTCTTATTGAATAGGGCATAAGAAGAATAGGAGCAAGACTTAGAGTGTGAGAGGAGCAAAATTTAGTAAAATGGATTAGATATTGGAAAGAGAAATAAGTCATAGACTTCAAGTGTTGCCTTCCAAGATTCTTGCTCCTATTCTTCTTATGCTCTCTTCAATAAGAAAAATATACTGTACTGTGTGTGTGTGTGTGTGTTTGTGCATGTGTGTGTGAATATTGACATCATGATTGGTTACCCTATGCTTTCAATGACTAAGTGGTATAAAAAAATTTCTTCATTGAAAAACAGTTAAGGGTTGGCCACAGAAAAAGCATTCAGTCATATGCCTCAAATAGTCCCTGGAAAGAGAAAGAAAAAAATTATATGAATGAATGAATAAACAAATAGCAATTTAGAAAAAGTGTTCTATAAAATAATTCTAATTTTTAATTATTTCTCTCTTTTTTTTTTTTTGGACTAGAATCAAAAATCAAGTAATGTGTTAAAAGATGTCAGGTCAATAAGCTTCTTCTTTTCTTCTGTTTCCCTCTCCTTTTGTTGGTCATTATCTCTTTATAACTTAATTCTCAAACGTCTGAGTCTGAGCCTGTTGTCTGGCTTTGGTGAGGTGTTCTAGATAAAGGTGAAAGTGTTCAGGTCAGACTTCCTCTTTCCGTTTGTAATAATAACCGATAATGTTGTGATTGCCACTTGCTTAGAAATATGTTTTGAAAATTATAGAAGCGGAAGGAGGCATAAAATAAGTATTTCATTGTCATCATCATTGTCATCATCATTGTCATCATCATCTTTATCATCATCATCATCATCATTTTATAGTTTTTCTTCTAATTTGAAATGGGTTGAATGGGGACTCGCAACATCTCACCACTTGTTAATCATTTTTCTTTTTATTGGATACATTCAACAACAAAAATAATAGTTAATCTTTGTTGTATATTGTGTTTTTTGAGGCAGTTGAAAGTTGGCGGTTGGGTTAAAAGACATTTGGGTTTTGTTTTTGGTAGGTGTCCCATTGCCAATCACTTTAGAGCAGTGATTCCCAATACGGGGGTCTAGGAAAATTGTGGTGGGATGTGGGGTCCAAATCTCTTGCTCTTTTTTTTTTTTAGTGGGACCTGGAATTGTGAAAATCTCTTTTTTACTGCAAACATACTACACCTATACCCAGCCAAGCCAAACCAATTCCTCCAGCCAAGCATACTGTGTGAAGACTTTGTTATAGTTTTGTGTTATTCTAATGTGGATATTTCTGTAAGGAACTTTCTGTGGAAGTGCTGAAAGGTTCCTGACTTTAAGGGTATTGCAAAAAGCCTTGTTGAACGCCCAACAAGAAAACTTAGAGAAACTGAAGGACCAATGTAATAAGCGTGTGAATCTGAGAGGGGAATATGTTGAATAGAATCATAATTAACTGATCCTCCTGTATTTTCTTTTACTCAAAACCAGAAATTTTTCAGCACCCCTTGTATAATCATGAAATATAAAAAAATGAAGATGTTTTTTTTTCCAACCACTGGTGGGCCATACATTTTTCTTCACAGTTATAGTGGGGCTTGGGGGTAAATGGGTTGGGAAACACTGCTGTAGAGTGTGGACTAGGTGTATTTTCTCATGCCACAGGTTGTAGAGACAATTTCTGTCATAAGACAAAATCAGTCTTCTCTATTTAGTAATAGTTTTTATTGTCATGGCTCTCCTAGAAGTGTTGTCTGAATGAGTTTTGTGGAGGCTATGTCTTTTCCATGTGTTCTTGCATTTATCCAGAAATAATATTCAGTATATATAAGAAGCATATATTTTAATCTTGATGTGAAAAAAGGTACCCATGGTTAAGATACAGAAACATCAGCAACTACAAGTGTGGCTTAATATGACCAGTTTTGCTTCATCAATGAGAGACTCATTAAGGCTTGTTTATCTTACTGTCTATGCACATTTATTCATAACCTTCCTTTGATATTGCTGCACCTTTTATGCATCCATAGCTTATACTGGGTACATTGTATGAAGTTTCTACCCACACCTTTTCTACAGATCAAGCAGGGTCATCTACCTGAAGGGGTTTGTGATTTGTCAGCCGTCTTACTAAGACTTTGGTTTTTGCTAGGTTAACTCTAAGAACCTTTGATTCTAGACCTTGTTCCCACACTCTAAACTTCGTCTCTAGTTTTGGCAGTAACTTGGCTATTAGAGCAAGATCATCAACATAGAGGAGCTCCCAGGGGCAGCCTGTCTTGAATTCCTCTGTTATTGCCTGGAGGACTGTAATGAATAAGAGGGGTCTGAGGACTGATCCCTGGTGAATCCCTGCTTCTACTCAGAATTCTTCACTATACTCATTGCCAACCCTCACCTTATTGATAGCGTCCCTGTATAGAGCTTGTACAGCTCTTACCAGCCACTCGTCTATTCACAGTTTCCGCATTGACCACCAGATAAGGGACCGGAGGACCCTGTCAAAGGCTTTCTCCAAGTCAACAAAAGCCAAGTACAATGGTTAATCTTTGGCTAGGTATTTCTCCTGCAGATGCCTTACCAGAAATATAGCATCAGTGGTGTTTCTGCCTGGCACAAAACTGAACTGCATCTCATCTAAGCAGACTCTCTCCCCAATTAGTTGGGCTATGACCCTCTCTGTAACTTTCATCACCTGATCCAATAATTTGATACCCCTGTAGTTATTTCTATCTAAAGCATCACCTTTTCCCTTGTAGCAGTTGACTGTGGTGCTGCTACACCAGTCATTGGGTATGACTCCTTCATGAACTACCTGATTTACGATGCGGGTGACAAGACCTTAACCCACATTGCCTGATATTTTAAGCATCTCAGTGGTGATTCCTGATGGGCCAGGTGCTTTCCTTGTTTTCATATCCTTAATTGCTTTATCTATCAGGGTACTGTTGATTTGGGTAGCTGGTCCCTCAATTGGGTCAACCTTTGGCAGACTCTCCTCCTTCCATTCATTCTCCACATTCAGCAGTCTTTCATAACGGCATCTCCAAGCCTCTTTCTTTACAGAATCATCAAATGCAAGTGTACCATCATCTAAGCAGACACATTTCTCTCCTATGACATCATGATTTTCTCTCACACACTGTCTTGCTATCTGAAACATTTCAGTTCTTTGGTCCTCACGTTGCTGAACATTGGCAAACTTCTTATCTGATTCTCCCTCGGTTATATATACCTGTCTCCTAACTTCCCTTCTAACTATCTGATACAGTCCCTTGCCATCTCCACTCTTCCAGGCCTCTTTCTTTATTCTAATGGCCCTGTCTACAGTAATGTTACACCACCATGTTACCCTAGGTCTGGAAAGGACTTTGCACCAGCCACAGATTTGGTCTGTGGCACTCAGCAAACTGTCTCACAGAATTCCCAGTTGCCTTCTATGTCTCAGGACTGTAGCTTCTCCTCCCTATCATCAAATTTTTCAGTAAGGTTATCCCTAAATCTCTGACAATATGAAGGGTTCTTAAGCTTCCAAGTCCTTCTTTTCCAGATTGATCTGCTTTTTGGCATCCTTCTGGCCCCAAGTCTAAAGTCACTAATAACTGGTCTATGCTGGGGGACACATTCTTCACCAGGGAGGGTCTTTGTATTTAAGAGCAACCATGCATCCCGCTGTCTGGTGAGAATGAAATCAATCTGGCTAGCAGAGTCACCTGATTGATAGGTTATTAGGTGGCTTGCTGGCTTCCTGAACTTGGTGTTGCAGATCAATAGGTTATTTGCATCGCAGACCTCCAGGAGCCTAGTTCCCTCTTCATTTCTGGTACCAACTCCATGGCGTCTTGTACACCATGGAAAATACTAGGTTGCTGTCCACATGCCCATTAAAATCTCCAGCCACAAAGATGAGGTCATTGTTACTTGTCTTTGAGGTAGCCTGCAGAAGAATATCATAGAAGTGATCCTTCTGTTCATTTGGTAAGCCTGCTTGTGAGGCATCGGCAGAGATAATTGTAGCTATACCATTCTTCAAGACTAGCCTGAGTTTAATACTCTATCACACACCCTCACTACCTCTATGACCTTATCCACCCATTTCTCTGCAAGAAGTATGTCCTCACCCCCAATTCCATTACTATTACCTTCCCAGAAGAGTTTATACCTATGTGCTTTGCTTGTGAGGACTCTGGCTGAAGCTCCTTACCTCTTGTATGTGAGCTTGATGTATTAATGAACAGTCAATGGTTTTGAAGAGTGTAAAGATTAGAAAAGTAGTTGAAAAAATGTTAGCTAGCATGGAGAACTGGAAGCCATTTGAATATTAGAAAATGATGATTCATGATGAATATCAAAATGTCAACATCATGACTGTTGCTCAATGCTCTGTGAACATTATGAAGGCTATAAGATTTGATATAGACATCATGGAAACCTAGTTCCCCAAACTAAGATGGTCTGTGGGTGTGTCTCTAGTGAGGATTACACCATGCCAACCCACATCTTTGAACAAGGATTTAGGATCAATTCAAACAGCTATATGAAGCTACTAGAGATTGTGCTCAAATCCTGACTGAAGAGGGTTGCTGCTTGAAGGCCATATGTGTGGAAGCAGGATTCATGTCCTTGCCATACTTCCAGGAAGAGTTAAAAACAGATGCCAAAAAATTTCAGCTTCACCTTGTAATTCCCTTGATTATAATCCCATGAGTACTATGTGTGGGTTACAGTTGAGAAAGACACTAACCACTCTGTCTGCAACATCAAGGCTAAAATGGAAGCCAAGATCAAGGCGGTGTTTGAAGATCTTCCAGGGGAAATAGTAAAGAACACAGTGTATAAGCTTTGATTTGAAATGCCTGCAATTCAACATTTCCTCGTCTTGTCACTATTTCAAAGGGGACTGTTGAGATGAGATCTGACCAAACTACTTTCCAAAGTTTTTTAAAAATTTAACCACAGGGTCTTTGGGCTAAATTTGACAGTTTGCATGAAAAGAGGTCTTCAGGTTATGGCGGAAACTGCCATAACCTAGTTGATATTTTTTGATTTTTTAAAATACTTTTATTTTTGGATGGGATATATTGTGTTTTCTTTTCCATTTATGCAAACTTTCAAATTTAGTCCAAACACCTTGTAAGTTAAGTTTAAAAAAAAACTTTGGAAAGTAGTTTGTTTCAAGGAGGACTGTTGAGATGAGATCTGACCAATGACAAGATGAGGAAATGTTGAATTTCAAGAATTTCAAATCCTAGCTTATATGATAATATATGATAACATATGGTCAAAAAATGGTTATCAAAATGTTAATGAAAATGATGATAATCTTTGTAGTTCCTTAGTGGAGATTTTCAAAGGATTTAGGAATCCCTTAAAAAGATACACAAAGAAAATAAATCGATTATACATGGTTTTCAACAGCCAACAGGTGTGTGTGTGTGTGTGTGTAAGTGTGTGTGTTTGTTGCTGGTTGGCATTCATCACTCTGAACTCATCTTGCTTGAAGAAATCTATACTCTCAGCTAGCCTACTTATGAAATGCTGTAAAAATCAAACAATTTAACTGAAACCATCTTACAGTCATCAATCCATTTAGCTGGTAATTGAAAAGTGCATTAGCTAAAAGGGAGATGTGCCTGGAGTCGCTCGGGGGGATTAACACACACACACACACAAAAAAAAATAACAGAGTGGAAGAAAAAGACTGAAGTGAGAGGCAGAGGTGGGGGAGGGGGTTATGGAAAAAGAGAGAGAGAGAGATAATATATTCTTCCATTCTCACTATGAAACAGGATTCCCCGATGTGTCATAGACTAAGACATCTGATAGTTACTCTACTTGGCTTCATTTAAAAGCAGTTGTTTTTGTTTCTAAATACACTTTCCCAACAATCTCACGTAGAATTTCCTAAGATGATTGGTTTATGGTGTGCATCAGTTTTAGATATTTAAGCAATCAATACTGCCAGCATGCATGCATACACACACACCTGTGTGTGTGTGTATATATATAAATTTACACACACATACACATACACACACTATGCTTACATATATATAAAATTATAAAATCATTGGTTGGAAGTTAACCTCTCAACCACACAGTCATTCCCAAACCTACTAAATTAAAAATTTGTATATATATATATATATATATATATATATATATATATATGTTTATACACACACACACACACACACACATGTATATTTAGTGACATACTTTAATTCCCAAAGGCAAATTCACTGTAGTTACAATGGAGAAAAATTCTCCCTTATGGTAAAAAGTGAAAAAGCACCATATCTGCCCAGTGCTTCCCCCTATTGGATTCTCAGATGCATATTTCTGGCTCTTTAGCCTTTCTCAATGGGAAATACTGAAGAGAGATAACACTGGCCAGATTCAAAGCTGTAGCTTTGACTAAAAATCACTCAGTATCAGCGACTGAGTTGTGCTATTGGACCACCTGGATGGGATAAATACAGCAGCACATTAGAACAAAGCTGTGATTAGGAATAAACACACTTTGGGTTAGTTAAAATATGTTTGGGACATATTTTAACTTCTAAAGGCAAATTCATTGCAGTTACAGTTGAGAAAAAATTCTCTTTTATAGTAAAAAGTGTAAAACCAAATGTCTTTCCAGTGCTTTCCCCCGAATAGATTCCCAGACGCATGTTTCTGATGCTGATATATATATATATATATATATATATATATATTTCTTTACTACCCACAAGGGGCTAAACACAGAAGGGACAAACAAGGACAGACAAACGGATTAAGTCGATTACATCGACCCCAGTGCGTAACTGGTACTTAATTTATCGACCTCGAAAGGATGAAAGGCAAAGTCGACCTCGGTGGAATTTGAACTCGGAACGTAACGACAGACGAAATACGGCTACGCATTACGCCCGGCATGCTAACGTTTCTGCCAGCTCGCCGGTCATATATATATATATATATATATATATATGAGTGTATACATATATACATATGTGAGTGTATCTATCTATCTATATGTATATATAAATAAGATAAGAAAATAGAGAGACAATAAATTATTTATTAATTAAAAAATTGACATCTCTTACAGCTGTTTCAATTCTAGACCTTCAGAAAATTAATTAATAAAATTAAAAATTATTTGAAAGTTGAATCTCATCAGAGGTAGTTTAAGATATACAAATAAGTGTTCAAGTCCTGCATGTTGAGTGTACAGCTGCAAACCGTTATATATATATAAATCTCTGTTGATTCACCAAAAGCAATAAATTACAGGACTCAATACAAATGTAGAGTATTCTTAAATACATGATAACTGAAAAGCTCTGATTTTCAGTACTCAGAGTTACTCATTTCTGGAAATGAGTAACTCTGAGTGCTGGAAATCAGAGCCTTTCAGTTGTAATGTATTATTTCAGTTGTAACGTATTATGTTGGAAATGAATGAATGAGTGTGTGTGTGTCTATGTATGTATGTATGTATGTATGTATTATGTATGTATGTATGTATGTATGTATGTATGTATGTATGTGTGTGTGTGTGGTGTGTGTGTGTGTGTGTGTGTGTGTATGTATGTATGTATGTATGTATGTATGTATTCATTCATTCATTCATTCATTCATGCATATAAACATGTATATAGTTGAAATTTACAGAAAAACAAAAGACAAAGACAGGTGTATTAGTTTGATGCTTGGAAAACGAGAAAGTCTTTTATGTTTCAAGCCTATATATGCATGTATACACCCCCACACTCTCTCACACACACACATACACATGTTTGTGTGTCTGGGTGTATGTGTGTGTGTGTGTTAGTAAAGATTATGAATAATGATGAAAATAATATGCAATATAATGCACCAATATTTCAGGTTCTTAACTATGGAGTGAATAGGCACAGCAGGCAGTGAATAGGCAATTTATTCAACTCCGAAGAATAAGGCAACTCCAAGCTCTGATGCAATACAAGAATTAGGTGCAGTTATGTCAAATGATGCATCTTTCATCAGATACATTATCGCACTAACCGCTGAATGCAAACATCTCACAGGATTGATCCTGCAAACATTCCTTGCAAGAGAACCAATGTTTTTGTTGACTTTATGGAAAACCTGATCTTTGAGTAGATTAGATTTCTGTTCACAGCTTTGGTCCTTAAATACACCTGGGGATTTTATAAGAAATTGGGGAGTTACAAATATTGTTTATTAATAAAATAGCTTAAGTTAAAATCCCCAATTACTGTGAATATCTTTTAAGTTCTATATTTCTATTCTGTTGAATGATGGCAGAGAAAGATATATATATATATATATATTTTTTTTTTGGAAGGGTTTGATGTAAATTCCAGCATTTAAAGAAAACATTAATACACAAACTGGTGTATACTGTTAGCTTTTACATGTATCATCTTTTCAATCAAAAATAAGGATACCCCACTGTAACAGTCTGATATTTAGATGACCTCATCTAAAGAAATCACAGATATAAAAGTGGATGACCTCTGCTGGAACATGAAAGAAAAACTTCTAAGTAGAATACCAGAGCAGCCAACTCTAACAAGGTTAAATTCAGGTTAGACCAACTGCTACAAACTCAATTATTGATCAACTTCCAACCATCAAAAATTCAAGAATGTTGAAAAAAACCCCAAAAATCAAAAGCAGCAATCTGCTTCCTGAAAAGTAAGCTTGAATGCATGGCTACAGTCCAGTGGTTGCAACCAGTAAAAAAATTAAAAGAAAAAATAAAAGGATGTGTGAGTGTGTGTGTGTGTACAGTGAATGAGGGAAATGGAAAATGGAGTTTGCAAGAATCTTTATTCAACACAACAGTTGTTTTGGCTCATCTCGCATCTGTCCCTTGAGGGTGGGATACCATACAACTGGTTGTGTTGCATCCACCTGTGCAGAATGCATCTCATCTGGTGTCTTATTTTAAATAAGATACTTTGCTAAATATACTCAGTTTTGATTGGAATGTTGTTATAACCAGTAGGTTGTTGCCTATAATAGACTCAGTGAACATTGCGGGATTGCTGAAGTAGATCCAGTGACAGATATATCAAAACTGTGGATGACACCAGGCAGCCTAAACAGGGAAAGTGCTCTAATCAGCATACTACTAACCATATACCCAAGGTCCAAATAATTACTGATATAGATGTGTGTGTGCGTGTGTGTATGTGCATGCATGCGTGCATGCATATGAGATGTGATGTGATGTGATTGAGAAGTTTGCTTTGCTACCACATGGTTTCTGGTTCAGTCCTACTGTGTGGCGCCTAGAAAAAGTATCGTCTACACTGCTGGATTGACCAAAGCCATGTGAGTGCATTCGGCAGATAAAAACTGAAAGAAGCCTTCTGTGTGTGTGTGTGTGTGTGTGTGTGTGTGTGTGTGTGTGTGTGTGTTTATATGTTTGTTTGTGTGTGTCTCCTTGTCATCCTCTGATTGTTGTAAATAAGTGTCATTCATATCCAATATTTTGCAGGAACATGTCTGGGCATGGGGCAAATCTCACCTTGCTTGAAAACAGGTGAGGGTTGGTGACAAGAAGGGTATCTAGACATAGAATAGCTGCAAGCATGGAAAAAAATGGACGTGAAAGCAATGATGATGATAATGATGATGTCTATGATATATATATAGAGATATCTCAAAACTAAATCAACCCCAGTACTAATGAGTCTGGTATTTATTCTTTTGGTCTCTTTTCTTGAACTGCCAATTCATGGGGATATAAACAAACCTGCACCAGTTGTCAAGCAATGGGTGGGGTGGACAAACACAAACACACTCATATATATGTATATATATATATTATCTTGTCTGTCTGTCTATAATCTGTACACACACACATACACACAGAGTGAAAGTGTGATGTTGCTTAGTGGTTAGGGTATCTGGCTCACAATCGTAAGGTCATGAGCTCAATTCCTGGTGATGTATTGTGTCCTTGAGCAAGACACTTTATTTCACATTGCTCCAGTCCACTCAGCTGGCAAAAATGAGTTGTACCAGTAATTCAAAGGCCTGACCTTGTCACATTCTGTGTCATGCTGAATCTCCCTGAGAAATACGTTAAGGGTACATGCATCTGTGGATTGCTCAGCCACTTGCATGTTAATTTCATGGGCTGGCTGTTCTGTTGATTGGATCAACCAGAACCCTCATTTTTGTAATTGATGGGGTGCCAGTTTATATATATATATATATATATATATATATATAATATATATATATATATATATATATATATGACACACTACCATGTGGTTTCTGTTTATCAAATTCATACATAAGACATTGGTAAGCCTGGGACTATATTAGAAGATACTTGCCTAAGATGCTGCATATTGGGTCTGAACCTGAAACCACATGGTTGCAAAGCGAGCTTCTTAACCACACAGCCATACCTATATGTATAAAAGAAAAAAACAAAACAAACAGACAATATTTTTCTCTTTTCTGTAGTCTTCTATATTCAGAAAAGAATATTTACCTTTTACTTGTTTCAGTCATTAGACTGTGCCCATGCTGGGGCACCACCTTGAAGAATTTTTAGTCAAATGTATTAACTCTAGGACTTATTTATTCAAGTCAGGTACTTATTTTATTGGTCTCTTTTGCCAACCGTTAAGTTACAGTGACGTAAACACCCCAACACTGGTTGTCAAGTGGTGGCATTGGGACAAACACAGACACAAAGATACACACACATAGATATATACATATATGACAGGCTTCTTTCAGCTTCTGTCTATCAACTCCACTCACAAGGCTTTGGTTGTCCTGAGGCTATAGTAGAAGACACTTGCCCAAGGTGCCATGCAGTGAGACTGAACTGGGAACCATATGGTTGATAAGCAAGCTTCTTATTACACAGCCATACCCGCACCTATTTGTTGAAAAGATGGAAACTGAAATTGAACTTATCTGTAAACTTTAAATGCATCAAATTGGAAATTGTTACGTCAGCTGTGTAAGACAAATAGATAAATGTGAATCAAATAATCAACTATTATTGTAAAGACATCTGCTAATAATTATATATTGTATAGAAGTACATTTGTCTTTTTCTTTCTTTAATAATACACAGTTACCCCTTCAACCTAAACATTTGCTCTCTTAACTTTTCACATTTTTGTTACTAATATCAGCTCTTCTACACATCCATTGAATACATATATACTTTTCCTAGCCCACAGGAAACCAGTAATAGCACTTCTCCATCACATCTGACAATAACCATCATAGTTGAATAGTAGGAAGAAGGTTGAAGCTTTGAAAATATAAACAAGTAAATAAATAATAATGAACTATTGTTGGTCTCTCTCACTCTTTCACCCAGAGATTCATTCCACCTCCTCTTTTCTGTCCATGTTATGTTATTACCATAATTTCATGTGTTGTTTGAAAGAAAAGAATATCCTAATTTGATTGGTTGTCAACTTCTTAATAATGATAAGCAAAAGGAGCCAGCACAGTGTTTTATTTCAAGATTATTCTGACCAGTTAAGTGGATATAGCTGCTGTTGGTGGAATTAGTGTAGGTAGTAGGGATGTGGTGGTTGTGGTGTGGTTGTGGTGGTGTTTAAGGGCATCTGTAATTATTAACTCTGCCTTCTGATTGATAGCATTATTTTAAAGGTTTCCTTGCCTCCTTGTCACTTTGCCATTACAAACAGAAGTGAGGTTAAATGTAATTCTGACCAGCACATTTCCCTTAATATGACCTTCTTCCATGATCTCCTCTCCCTTTCCCCACTGCCATTCTGACTTCATCCAACATTACTCTTGATAAAAAGCAGATATACTTAACCAATAAGGAAGCCACAATGCAGGGTCACTTGACCTGCCCTTGCTCAAAAGAGCAACCAAGTTTTCTTCAAAGCATACTATACTGTGGTCTATTCATTCTCTTTTACTCTTTTACTTGTTTCAGTCATTTGATTGTGGCCATGTTGGAGTACTGCCTTAAAGGGTTTTAGTTGAAGAAATTTACCCCAGGACTTATTCTTTGTAAACCTAGTACTTATTCTATTAATTCTCTTTTGCTGAACTGCTAAGTTATGGGGACATAAACACACCAGCATCAGTTGTCAATCAATGACTAAAAATTCTTCAAGGTGGTATCCCAGCATGGCTGCAGTCAAATGATTGAAACAGGTAAAAGGTAAAAGATAAAAGTAATGCTAATGGAAAATGATGTCCTATAGGACTTGAAAAAGAAAGTATAGTGATAGAAAGATAGAAATAAAAAGGTAGAAGGATGGAAGAAATAGAAAGAGAGATAGAACGAAACGTGGAAAAATAAGACAAACCCAGGGCGATGATGAGAGCCCAGGAGAACCATGACTGAACATGTCAATGGTCAAGCATAAAAAGGAAAGCTGAATGGAGAACTGGGATGGTCATGTTGTACCAAAAAGGGGAGGAAAGAGAGAGAGAGAAAACAGGACAAAGAAAAAGGCTGAGGAAGAGATGGAAGCAAAGTAAAGGGAGAAAGAGGCAGACATAAAGACATGCTATCTTTGTGCGTGTGAGCCATTTCCAGTATTCTACTAGGACATGTCTGGTCACTGGGAAATATTTACTTTTATTACCTTGCTTAGAAACAGGTGAGGGTTGGTGACAGGAAGGGCATACACATGTAAAAAATCTGCCTCAATAAACTCTCTCTGACTCATGCCAACATGGAAAAGTGATGTTAAAATGATGATGATGATGGTTATTCTATCTACCTATCCATCTATCCATTCATCCATCCTCCCTCCCTCCCTCCCTCCTCCTTCCTTCCTTCCTTCCTTCCTTCCTTCCTTCCTTCCTTCCTTCCTTCCTTCCTTCCTTCCTTCCTTCCTTCCTTCCTTCCTCTTCCTTCCTTCCTTCCTTCCTTCCTTCCTTCTTTCTTTCTTTCTTTCCTTCCTTCCTTCCTTCCTTCCTTCCTTCCTTCCTTCCTGCCTGCCTGCCTGTCTACCTACCTACCTCCCTCCCTCACTCCCTACCTACCTATCTGCCTATCTACCTACCTATCTACCTACCTACCTCCCTACCTACCTACCTATCTGCCTACCTACCTACCTATCTGCCTACCTACCTACCTATCTACCTACCTACCTATCTACCTACATATCTGCCTACCTACCTACTGACCTACCTACCTACCTACCTACCTACCTACCAACTTTCTACATAGCTCTGCAATCCATTACAACATGGAACATAGTCATTAAGTGAAATGGGAAAAGAAAGTTTTGAATACTCATATATATATAAAGTAAATACAAGTTTGTCTATCTTATTTCGTAACCAAAAAACAGGTACAAATTATAAACAATGAAAGGCTGTGCATAGAGTACACACACACAGCGAATATATCATGTTATTGTTTCACTTTTATACACTTTTATACAGGTATACATTCATGCATGTCAGTCGAAAAGTGAAAGTATAATAGTAATACCTTAACACTCAATGGTTCTTTTCATCTCTAACTCTAGAACATCCAACATACAGCTGACCATGTGAGGAGCAAGGTTGAAGGAGGTTAAGTCCCACCACCTTTAGAGATTGACCTTGTGCTTTGTTGATAGACTTTGCAAAGCTAAGTTTGACAGGAAACCACAGTCTCTTGAACTGAAAGGGGAGATCATTTGAGATGAGAGGTATCCTTGGAATGAAGACATTCTCACCCATTATGTTGCCTTGACAGAGAGGTGGTTTCTCTGCTGCATAGGAGACTTGCACATTTATGCCTCTGTCAGAGTGGTATCCCAGTGTGCATCATCTTCTAGAAGACCTCTGAGATGGCAAGCCTGGCAATATGTTTGACATACTGTGTTATCAACTGTACATAAGGCTGTAAATGATGTGGGTCCCTTGACATAGTGTGACAGAAACCTTAGATAGTACCACTCAGAGTAGTTGGGATGGACAACATAGACTCTGCTAAGTGTGTCTGATTTCTTGATTCCTGGATGATGTGTGGGTGTTCCAAGTGCATGTCTCATCCATTTCTTTTGATACCAGATATAGAATTGTGGAACTTCATTGTATAGCAGTGTTGTAGCAAATTCATCATCTTGAAAGAGCTTGAAGAATGCCGTGAATGTGGTATTTTCGGAAGCTTCCATTTGTAGATGGACTGTGTCTGTCAGTGTGCTGTCTCTGAGATGGAGGACAATGTCATGCTTGTCATGTTCTTGCCCAACCAGAAGCACAGCTATTTCATTTTCTGTTGGTGGAGTCAGGTGGAATTGTTTCAAGTGCTGTCTTGGAGCTTCTGATCAGGTTGTTGTTGTTATGCAGCATCTTTTGCAGAGATACTACAATGTTCATCTTGATGTCAGAAATGTTCTTGCACCTCTCTTGCCCTTCTTGTTGAGAATCACCCATAAAATATATTTGAAGAAATTTTGGTCTTTCATTTGACAGAGGTAGCAGAGAGCCAATCTGATGATAAATCTGACCTTGGACCTTGAAAATTTGCATGTATCCTGGCTCAGTTATATCTCTTGTGGCTCTAAAAGATGTCATCTGTAGTGCAGCATTGTACTGTCTAATTTTGTTTATTGAAGTGCTTGGAATCTTGGTCAATTGACAGTTTCTTCAATGGCTCTGGAAGTTGGGAGATTGCAGGGAGTTTAACCTTTCCACCACTGCAGCACAGTGCAGGTGTCTCTCCAGACTACTTCTTTGCTTTACAATGTATACACTCAGTTGTCATTGCACCAATGGAAACTCTGGTGTCATCTGCATAATGAACTGCTGGATCATAATTGAAAGCTGCTTCATAGAAGTTGCTTCTCTGAGCTGTTGCAACTGCTCTTCATTCTGCAGTGGAGATCCTATTCCTTGTCAGTCGTGCATACCTCTGTTCATCACTTTGAGATGCTCTAACTTTTGTGGTGCACAGTCTGTTCGTTTCTTGGCATGCTTCTCTTTCTGCAGCTATCTCTCTTTCCCTGGACAGAGACATACTTTTCGCTGACCTTATATTGTAGACAAATTGGCATGACCACAGATTTCTGCCCCCTACCCGACTTTGGATGATGATAACTTTCAGAAAAATGGATATTTTTTAATGAAATTTTCTACGAATATGTGTTATATCATGTAGATTGCGAATATATAAAAAATTTTTGGGGAAAGTGTATTAGGAGGGGTTGGGGTGGTGAATTTCTGAAAATTCACTGGAGTCCACTTCAATTCATCTTAACTTTCAAGAAAATGGATATTTGTTAAGAAATTCTCTACAAATATACCTCAGACTATGTAGATTCCAAGGACATAGGAATTTTAGGGGAAAACAATTGGGGGTTATTTTTGAGAACTGTTCCCCACTTGGGGGTGTTTCAGAACAAGTCGTCCGTATTCGTTTCATTTTCTCCATTTTGTGCCTTGATGCATCCAAAGATTTCTACCACACACACACACACACACACACACATACACACACATATATGTAATTAAAAAAATTCAAATGGGGACTTATTCCATTCAGTATCATGTTTATCATAGAGATTATGTAACAAATTGTACTTTACACTTCTATATTTAACTGTGCGTGTATATTCCTTATTTTTGCTTTTGGTGTCTTCTGCCTTTCTATTAGAAACATTTACCTGGGAACTTACTTAAAGTGGAAAAAAAAATCCTATGCAACAGATATCATCTTAATAGCATATTTCTGTGTATCAGAACTTTAGCTGTTGTTTTTAGCATAACGAGTTTTCTGGTAAGAGCTTCATTTGCCTTCATTGCCTGTTTGTTGCATCAGTAGAAATCTATGGATACACAAATGCACAAAAGGGATAAAATGAAACAAATACGGATGACTTGTTCTGAAATACCCCCGAGTGGGGAACAGTTCTCAAAAGTAACCCCCAATAGTTTTCCCCCAAAATTCCTATGTTGTTAGAATCTGCATAGTCTGAGGTATATTTGTAGAAAATTTCATTAAAAATATCCATTTTCTTGAAAGTTAAAACGAATTTAAGTGGACTCTAGTGAATTTTCAGAAATTTCCCACCCCCTCCTAAAACACTTACCCACCAAAATTTTGTATATTCTGTACCTACAGGATATAACACATATCTGTATAAAGTTTTATTTAAAAATATCCATTTTTCTGAAAATTATGATCATCCAAATTGGTGGTGGGGCAGAAATCTGTAGTTATGCAGACAAATTTGACACTTTCCTTCTAGGCGTGGACATATATGTATACAGAAATACACAAGTGCAGAAGATAGTAAACAATGAAAATAACTTGGTAACAGAAAATATGTTTCTTAATATGATGGGCATAAAGTAAACAAGAAATTTTAATGGAAAATAAAGTACTGTACGGGTTGAAGCAAAATTTGTAACTCAGTGAACCAAAGAGGCAGTATGGAAGGAACCTGAAAGAAACCATCAACAACAGAAAAACACAAAACCGTATGGATTGAAATGAAATTTATGATGATACTTTTGTCAGTGAATTATGAAATTGCTTACATCAGTGATTGTGAACTTCTTTCTGTCAGTAATTTGTCGTTGCTTGTTTGTAAATAGCAATTGAAAACTTCGACTTACAGTGAAAATAACATGGAAGTTAAACAATGGTGTATGAAAATTGGAAGTGAAAAGAATAGTGTCTTCAAAATTTAAGTGAAAACAAGAGATATAGATAGAGATAGATGGATAGAGAGATATACATAAAGAGATATGTTATATTACTGATGCTAGAAATCCAGAAGTAAATATTTTAAAAACTTTCAAAGACGTGAGTGTAATATAAAAAGTAATATTTTTAATTTTTTTAAATTTTTAATAAAAAAATCAAATGAACAGCCTATTATTTGTCTGAGGTAAAATTATTCATGCATCACTAGCATGGAAGCAATTGGTGAAGCCATTTTCACGTGAAAAGTGAATATGCACACATCTCTATTTCATATATTATTATATATATATATATATTGATCAAAGGACATACTAAGTATGTCTACCTGCTGGAAATAACAGTCAAAACTCTTATTTAAATCACTGAAAATACACTGATAATAGTTACAGAAATCAACCATCTGAGGGCAAACGGGTTAAGACAATCTCTCAGCATACATTCAAGTATTTGGACTTACATGGTCTGATTTCTGGACTGGCATTATAGCCTCACATTCCTCAGCATGCGTTACCATGATGGGGAGTCCCAACCCATCACATTGAAGTCTGCGCTGCAACTGATTCGCTTTGCGCCGAAACATGGCAGCCACCAGTGTGAAAATAATTTCAATACGGAGCAAATAATTCAGGAGAAAATATTTGCAAAGATATTAACTCTGTTGTTATCTAGTGTAACAATTAAAAATTATAATAACAGAATCAATAATATAGGTGACTGCAGGCCCCCAAAAAGCATTAAATAGCTGAAGGATTAAAATTAATCAAAGGATGCACTAAGTAAGTCTACCTGCTGGAAATAACAGTCACTGTAAATATACTGCAACTTTTGTTTTTGAAAGTAGTGGTTTTCTGATTGCAGCCCTCCTTTGTGCAGCTCCTGGTGAACAGTTTTTGTGGAAACTGGGTTCTTGGGGTGGTCATTAAGCTCTGCAGTAATTTTGGGAGCTGTACTTTTGTGATCCTTTCTAACAATTTGTGTAAGAGTCCAACAGTCCCTATCTGAAAGTTTTGGTTTTCTTCTGGAGCTTTGTTTTGATGAGGAGGTTTGTCTCACTTTCTCAAAGGCTGTCATTACTTTCTAGATAGTACTTCTTGATACATCAAGCATTTTGGGTGTTTTCATTACGCTAGTGCCTGCCATACAAAGACCAACAATTTGATCTCTTTGAAAGTCCGATAGATCTGTTAACTGAATGAATCTTAATTACCTTTTCTGATGATATCTGAAAAGAAACAGCAATTTTACTAAAACATATTAGGCAACACTAATAATAAATAAAAAAAAAAACATAAAAATAAACAAGCTTTTGATGATTTTATAGATATTTCAAAATTATTATGCTATGATGCTAGATGTTTCCATTATTTTGTCCAACCCCTGTATATATATATATATATATATATATATATATATATATATATATAATATATATATATATATACATACATGTGGAAATTATTTGATTTTAAAAACATATGCACACCCATCCATGTAGGCATGGATGCTTATGTATGTGTGTGTGTGTGTATATATATATATATATATATATATCTATATATATATATATATATGAGTGTGTATGTGTATATATATACATATCTTAAAATAATAATGGTTCCCCATCCCAATTTCTTTTTAATAGATTTATTTCTCTTCTCTCTTTTTCTTTCTTTGTTTCAAAATTGTAGGCATTTTCCTTTTTTTATCCTTTGAACAGCATTTTAAAATCTATTTATTTATTTAGCCAGTGTTAGCTATGTATTCTTAAAGAAAAAAAACCCTTAAAAATCTGTTGTTAGTTGAAGCTGTTCATATATATACACATACACACACACACACAATATATATATATTATATATAATATATATATATATATATATATATATACATATATATATATACATATATATATATATAATATATATATATATTATATATATATTTATGTGTGTGTGTGTTTGTGTGCATACATATGTATATAGTCTTTTACTTGTTTCAGTCATTTTGACTGCACCCATGCTGGAGCACTGCCTTTACTTGAACAAATCAACCCCAGTACGTATTCTTTGTTAGTCTAGTACTTATTCTGTTGATCTCTTTTGCCGAACTGATAAGTTACAGGGATATAAACACACCAACATTGGTTGTCAAGTGATGGTGGGGGGACAAACACAAACACAAATACATATACACACACACACATCCATTTCCAAGTATAATACAATTGTTCGTTTGTTTTCCACCTGCCTTCGTCTTTTGTTTATTTTCATAAAGCTTCCCGTTATATATATATAATATATATATATATATATATATATATATATTTACAATGGGCTTCTTTCAGTTTCCATCTAACAAATCCATTCACAATGTTTTGGTTGGCCCGAGGCTATAGTAGAAGACACTTGCTCAAGGTGCCACACAGTGGGAATGAACCCAGAACCATGTGGTTGGGAAGCAAGCTTATATATATATATATATATATATATATATAGAGAGAGAGAGAGAGAGAGAGAGAGATAGAAAGAGAGAAAGAGGTTTACATATATATGTAACAAGAACAAAAACAACAGTTAAAGAGACCCTTTTCTTCTTTCCTTCTCTTTTTTCTTTTTCTTCACCATCATCATCACCACCGCACAACCATTGTAGAAACAAATACACACAAAGAATAAAAAGAGAAACTGAATATGTTTGCTTGCTAGTGTTGGTTCAGTTAGAGAGTTCAAGCCCATAGACTAGAAACAATTAACACCTTTGTTTTTTTATTTTCATCCTGTGTTTTTTTTATTTTTCTTATCTTTTTGCTTTGTCTTTATATTCAGTTTTTAAAAATTAATTAAAAAAAATTTTAATTGTTTCTTTTTTTTTTTTACCTTTTTTAATTGAATAAAGCTGATTGTGGATTTTGATATTGCTCTCTCTCTCTTTCTCTCTTGTTTATCTATTTATCTTTTATTTTCCTCATTCAATCCTGCTAAAAAATAGTATGACTAGCATAGTGCCCTTAGGGAGTCTACTGCAATGATAAACTGGTGCAGAAATTGAAAATATAAAAGTCTTAAGTGTTACTCTGCAAAAAATATAAAAAAATAAAGACCAACAAAATCAAAGTAAGTGTGAAGTGAAAAGCTGGAATGCACTTCTACAGATGTGAGCGAAGTGGGAGCAGGCAAGGAGCAGCCAAAAGAATGAATAAATAAAATGAGAATGACACCAAGATGCCTAAATTATTAATTAATTGCAGAAGTGAGTGGAGGTTTAAAATATGTTTTGAAGATAACATCTATTTAGGCATGCTTTCCTTTTACCTGTTTCAGTCATTGGACTGTGGCCATGCTGAGGCACTGCCTTGAAGCGTTCGGTTGAACAAATTGATCCCAGTACATGTTTTTAAGCTTGGTACCTACTCTGTTGGTTCTCTTTTTGCTGAACCGCTAAGTTGCAGAGATGTAAGCAACCCAACACTAGCTGTCAAGTGTGATGGGGAACACAGATACAAAGAGAGAAAGAGAGAGAGAGAGAGAGAGAGGGAGGAGAGAGAGAGAGAGAGAGAGAGAGAGAAACAGGGAGAAAGAGATAGAGACACACACACTATGTATATATATATGTGTATATATATATATATATATACATAGTGTGTATATATATATATATATACAAGTTTGTGAGGCGGCGAGCTGGCAGAAACGTTAGCGCGCCGGGTGAAGTGCTTAGCGGTATTTCGTCTGTTGTTAAGTTCTGAGTTCAAATTCCACCGAGGTCGACTTTACCTTTCATCCTTTCGGGGTCGATTAAATAAGTACCAGTTACGCACTGGGGTCGATATAATCGACTTAATCCATTTGTCTGTCCTTGTTTGTCCCTTCTATGTTTAGCCTCTTGTGGGCAGTAAAGAAATATATATGTTCATATATGAAGAGATTCTTTTAGTTTCAATCTACCACATCCACTTACAAGGCTTTGGGTGGCCTGGAACTATAGCAGAAGACCAAGGTGTCATGCTGTAGGATTGAACCTAAAACCATGTGACTGGAAAGCAAACTTCTTACCTACACACCTATGCTGTGCATTTTGTTTATCATATTTCTAAAAAAAAAAAATTACATTTTCTATATATATATCACTTAGTTTTGAAAATAATTAAGAATTTGAAAGGATATGAAAGAATAACTGACATTTTCATTTTAAGATGGTGTTTGAAATATAACTTAATAAAATTATGATGGAATGTTGTGATTCTGTAATTTTAAAATTAGATATAAAACCAGAGGAGACCGGTTTCAGGCAGGAGGGTATCAAAGAGCTAAACTTAGAATGTAACTATGAAGAAAAGAAAGAAAAAAAATTGCAGTAAGTTAATTTCCTGGTGAAATGAGGTGTATGAAATGAATTGCCACTCAAAGCATATCCATTTTGTGGGAAAAATGGATTCTGTATCCATACACTTAATATATATCTTTTATCTGTTTCACTCATTAGCCTAAAGCCATGCTGGGCCTCTGATAATACTGGTTTCTGTTTGTTATGATTTTCTCTACATCCACCCATGCAATATTGGCCTTTCTTATGTTGGTTATGAATGTTCTGTGCCATTTAGCTTTTAGTCTTGCTCTCTTGTTTTTTCTCCCTGTTCTGCTGGTGTCCACGTGAAAACTGTTTTAGAGTGGCATTACTACTGGGAGCCAGAGTATGTGACCTGCTAATTTTTATCTTCATCCTGTGATGATTTCGCTAAGTAGTCTTGTGTTGGCTCTTTTTAGATTGGTAACTTCACACAAGAAAAATTGAACTGATATAATTCATTGAATCAATTTATTTTTTTTGTATAACAGAATTAACAAAAAAAAAACAAAAAAAAACAAAACAAAACAAAAACAAAACAAAACAAGAATACATTAGTTACATGGTCTTGTCAGTACATTCTCAAATTCCTTCCTAAGCATCTTTGGTGGGACACACTTAGCCATCTCTTGACTTTTGCAGTGCTCTTCCATGTCTCATTAGCATAGAGAACTGTAGAATTATTCTTTTATAGAGCCAGATCTTTGTGTGTTAGACTATGTTTTGGACATCAGAGACTGTGACTGACTAAAGTTAACAGTTTCTTTATTTCTTATTATAAAAATGGTAGAAGCTTAATCAATGCCCTATCTTTTATCCTTTTATATTGTACTTGTTTCAGTCATTGGTCTATGGCCATACTGGGGCACCGCCTTCAAGAATGTTTTAGTTGAGTGAATCAACCAAGTATTTATTTTTGTTGAGCCTGGTACTTATTCAGTTGGTTTCTTTTGCCAAACTGCTAAGTTATGGGGACATAATCACACCAACACTGGTTGTCAAGTAGCAGTGGGGATCAAACATGGACACAAAGATGCACATATGTAGATGTATAAATTTACATGTATACAGCAGGCTTCTTTCAGTTTCTTATTTCTTTATAGCCCACAAGGGTCTAAACATAGAGGGGACAAGCAAGGACAGATAAAGGGATTAAGTTGATTAGATCGACCCCAGTGCATAACTGGTACTTAATTTATCCACCCTGAAAGGATGAAAGGCAAAGTCGATCTCGGTGGAATTTGAACTCAGAATGTATTAGCAGACGAAATACTGCTAAGCTTTTTGCCCTGCGTGCTAACGTTTCTGCCAGCTCACAGCCTTCAATGTCTTTCAGTTTCTGTTTGTCAAATCAACTCACAAGGCTTTGGTCGGCTTGGGGTTGTAGTAGAAGATACTTGCCTAAGGTACCGCACAGTGGGATTGAACCTGGAAACATGTTGTTGGGAAGCAAACGTCTTACCACACAGCTGCACCTGCATCTATATAATATTTTTTGTAACAAACTTTTTAATGTTAGTCTTAAAATGTTAAAATATATTTTTGCTGGTGCTGCAGCTAGCTCTTATTCTTTGCCATTCTATGCCATTCTTCTTTTTGTTTTCTGTCTTTGTAGTTCTTCTTTTTATAGTGTGTACCATAGCACAGTTGGCTAGCAAATGAATTCTATGACACATGTTCAAATTTTTAATTAAATCCAATTCATTTATTCCATTAATTTCCTTTTGAAATGTATGCACATCACAACTCATATTTCCTCCTCATTTGAAGTCAAAAGGGTTGATCACCCAATGCAGGATAATTCTGATTGCTTACATGAGCATGCAGTGTAGTCATTACTTTGTTTGTTAGTTTGAGGTTTGTATTTCTATGCTTGAATGGGTTGAAGAAATACATATTGTTGAAGCATGGTTTTACAGCTGGATGGCATTACTGTCACTAAGCCTTACCTGTTTTTTCAAGTAAGAGATTATTTATTCCACTTGTCTGAAAGCACAGAGGTAGGGGATGATTCTTTGACAGGGAATATCAACAAATGTCCTTGATTCTTTTGCTCAATGCTTCATGCGAAGTGCAGAATGTAAACAATTACACCGACTTTAAACAAACACATATGTATGTACACACACACACACACACACACACACACACACACAGAGTGTGGCTGTTTGTTAAGCTTGCTTCTCAACCACATGACTCTGAGTTCAGTCCCACTGCATGGCACCTTGGGCAAGTGTCTTCTACTATATCTTGGGCTGACCAAAGCTTTGTGAGTAGATTTGGTAGATGGAAACTGAAAGAAGTGCATTGTGTGTATATATATAAATATGTACGTGGCCCCAGCATGGCCATAGCTCGTGAGCTGAAACTAGATAAAATGAAAAAAAAAATGAATATGTATATATTATATATATATATATATATATATATATATATATATATATATCTATATATGTATGTATATGCATGTATATGTATGTATCTATGTGTGTGTGTGTGTGTGGTGTGTGTGTGTGTGTGTCTTTGTGTCTATGTTTGTCCCTTCATTACCCCTTGACAACTGGTTTTGGTATGTTTGTGTTCCTGTAACTTGGTAGTTCAGCGGAGGAGACCAATAGAATGAGTGTTAGGCTTAAAAAAAAAATAATAATAAACCCTGGGGTTGATTAGTTTGACTAAGACCCTTTCAGAGTGGTGCTCCAGCATGGCTGCAGTCTGGTGACTGAAACAAATAAAAGAATAAAATAATATATAAATCATAAAAGTCAGGAAGTATGAGAGGTGGATGTATATTTATTCAACCATGTGACATCCTTAGGATTATGAGCATTTCACAACCTTCTTCATGTAGTGGTAATTTTAGTGTGGAAGAAAGTATGCTTATATGTTTGCATTAATATACAAACTCATCATTACTCCCTTGAGAAAAAAATTACATCTGTCTGATCTTCTGGATTTCAGCTGCATGGTCACTCTGCATTACATTTCTCTATTTTGAATTACTATGTGGATTGTTAGCCAAGTCCATGAGAAGAGCTTTCTGTGATAGCCACATGATTCTCTGAATCCATATCCTTATACTACAAATTTGTCATCATCATCATCATCATCATTTAGCGTCTGCTTTCCATGCTGTCATGGGTTAGACAGTTTGACTGGAACTGGTAATTGAGAGGTCTGCACCAGATTCCAGTCTGTTTTAGCATAATTTCTACAGCTGGATGCCCTTCCTAATGCCAACCACCCCCGGAGTATAATGGGTGCTTTTTATGTGCCATTAGCATGAGTGCCACTTATATGACAGTGGCATCAGCTACAACTACAATTTCACTAGAACCATGTGGTTGAGAAGCAATCGTCTTACCAGACAGCCATACCTGACCTTTATATGTTTATTATTTTATCATTTTTTTTATTGTCAGTGTTTATCTTGCTTCTCAGAATCATGTGGTATTAGGTTCAGTTCCATTGAGTGGCATCTTGGGCAAGTGTCTTTTACTATAGCTCAGGGGCAACAAATGCCTTCTGAGTGAATTTGGTCATCAGAATCTTAATACATACATACATATACATACATACATGCATGCATGTATGTACATAAGGCTTTTGTTGGCCCTGAGCTATAGTAAAGGACACTTGCCCAAGGTGCCACTCAATGGAACTGAACCTAATACCACATGATTCTGAGAAGCAAGATAAACACTGACAATCCCCCCCCCCAAATAAATAAAATAATAAACAATTTCTTCAACTAAAGGTGGTGCCCCAGCATGGCCGTGGCCTTCGGGCTAAAACATTTTTAAGGATTTAAGGATATATAGGTGCAAGTATGGCTCTCTGGTAAGATGCTTGCTTCTCAACCACATGGTTCTAGGTTCAACCTTACTGCATGGCACTTTGGGTGTTTTCTACTATAGCATGCATGCATTCATTCATTCATTCATTCATTCATGCATGCATGCATACATACATACATACATACATACATACATACGTGTATATGTGTGCACCTTTGTCTCAACATCATGTGATGGTTAGAAATGAGCATCATTGTCATACAAATTACTGCCTCAGTAAATTCCGTCTGACCCATGCAAGCATAGAAATTGTACACTAAATGACGATGATGATGATTTCCGCATACCTGTTTATACCAAGGTGTTTGTGGCATGGTTATCACATCTAGCATCAGTTAGACACTCACTTTTCTGGATGTCATGATGGGAACCAAATGTAAATTGCTGGAAGGCCACATAATTGTTGGTAAGTTAATCTTGTACAAAGTAGTTTTATCTACAGTCACATCTAGGCTGCCAAAAGACAATTTTATTACAACAAATCAGGTTTTACAAGTAAACTGTATTTGGAATACCTTCCTTGCCCTTAACTTACCATACAAGCAATTTAGGATTGGAGTATATGTGTAAAGAGGGGAGCTTGATGAAAAGTCGTTGTTGTTTAGCCCCAGGTCAACTGTGGTCAAAAGCAGGCTTATGGTGAAAGTTATTCCAACCATAATTGTCTTTTATCTTCCACTTGTTACAGTCATTAGATTGCAGCGATGCTGGAGAATTCTTAGTTGAATGAATTGACACTAGTACTTTTATTTTTTCTGTTTAAAGTCTGGTATTTATTCTATTGGTCACTTTTGCTGAACTGATAAGTTACAAGGACATAAACACACCAACACTGGTTGTCAAGCAATAGTGAGACACACACACACACACAACACACACACACATATAGGGCTTTTAGCTTCCATCTACCAAATCTACTTACAAGACTTTGGTCAGCCAAAGGCTATAGTATAAGAAGACACTTGTCCAAGGTGCCATGCAGTGGGACTGAATCAGGAACCGTGAGGTTGGGAAGCAAACCTTTTACCACACAGCCATGTCAGTGTCTATGAAAAAGTGGTCAGCTAGCTGCTTCGAAGATTTGAATCCTGTACCTCTCAAATTGCTTTTGAGTGCTCTGTACCATTAAGCTATCTTTTTTAGGTGTATCTAGGACAATCATGGTCAATCTGTGGCCTTTGGGACTTTCAGAATGGCAGAGTTGTGTGGCTCACTTGAGGCCATCTCATGTGGTCTGCTTCTTGAGAAAGGCTGCTCATGCTTGGTCTAGAATGTCATCATTTCATGTCACTTTACTTTATTTCAGGTCAATAAGGATGTGATTTAAGAGTGGTTTGGTTGCTATTTTTACTAGGTTAAGTTACCACCTAGAAGCTTCCTTGTTTGCTCTCACTAGTGAATGTCTGGAAGAAGACAAAGAAGTAAACAAAGGAGTAGAAGTAATAATAATAATAATAATAATAATAATAATTTCAGGGGGGGGGTAATTGATCATATCAGTCACAGTGCTGAACTGGTTCTGATTTTATTCACCCTGAAAGAATGAAAGGTAAAGCTGACTTCTGTGGAATTTGAGCTCAGAATGTAAAGACAGACAAAATGCCTGGACTGCTAATAACAACAACAACAACAGCGATGATGATTTCAAATTTTAGCACAAGGCCAGCACTTTTAGTGGCGGAGAAAAGCTGATTACATTGAACCCAGTACTCAACTGGTACTTATTGTTTTGACCCTGAAAAGATGATAGGCAAAGTCAACGGTAGAATTTGAACTCAGAATGTAAAAATGGATGAAATAACACTAAACATTTTACTCAGCATGATAACAATTCTACCATTTTGATGCCTTAATCATATGCCCAGTTCTTGCTGAAAAGGAGTACCCCATAAGACATGACAGACTAGGGCAATACATCCACTAGAATGCATGTAAATACTACAAAATTAAGTCCCATGATAAGTGGTACAGGCACCATCCAGAGGATGTGGTAAATGGCGAGGGCGTCACCATCTTTAAAACTTCCCAATACAAACAGACAGAGAAGTTGACACCAATTGACCAGACATTGTGATCAAGGACTACAACAGAGGAACTTGTCTGTTGTTAATAGATATGTCTGTTCCACAAGATCAAAATGTCTCAAGAAAATAATACGAAAAGCTTTCTCACTATAAAGATCTCGAAATTGAAATCACAAAAGTATGGAAGCTTAGTACTACGATAATACCAGTAGTAATTGGTGCATTGGGAATGATAAAGAAGGGAGCTGAGAAGTATATTAAGCAACCCCTTGGTAACTCCAATCTCCGTGAACTACAAACGATAACTTTGATGGGTACAGTCCATATACTACCATCTAAAATGGAATGAATGTGCTGATAACAAAAGTGCCCTTGCACTAGTACTTAATTTATTGACCCCGAAAGAGTGAAAGGCAAAGTCGACTTTTGTGGAATTTGAACTCAGAAAGTGAAGATGGATGAAATGCCGTTAAGCATTTCGCCCAATGTGATAACAATTCTTCCAGCTTTACACCTCAATAATAATAATAATGATAATAATAATAATAATAATAATAATAATAATAATAATAATAATAATAATAAGGTATATAAGCAGAAGAATAAGCAGAGGCTGAAAGTTAACTTAAGTGCTATATGATCTATTATAGTGATGCTGAGATTAGCTATATGTTTAGACAGAAAGAATTTGTGTGTTGTATTCTTAAAGTTGATTGTGGTGTTTAAGATAAATATCCCATTTATCATTTCTGTTCTTGATCAAGTCCCCGATAATTGTTGTTGCTGTCAGTGTCATCATCATCATTCCTTTAAGTTTCCACCACCATTGTCACTTTGCCAGCTGATTTTTGCCCTTGCTTGTTTGGTAGTGCCAACCTTAGTTATTGTCTTCTCAGTCTATTACTCATTCTCACCTGCTAACAAAATGATGCCTAGAAGGCTCCTAATTATGGATGTCTCTAAACTGGTTCTTGTGTATGCCCAGTGGCACCTCCATCACTGCCACCACAGCCAACAACAACAACAGCAACACTGCCACAATATTGCTAGTTTTGTTGTCATTGTCTTTATCAACACTATTGTTTTATTTATATAAAATCTAATTATTTTGTATTTTTTTTTTGTCTTTAAGAACTAATCTAGAATTGAAATGTCTGTCATGTCTGTTGATCTGTCTAATCATATATACATATATTTTGTGTATGTGTGTATATATGCATACATGTGTGCACACACACACACATACACACACACCTACAACTATGGAACCCTTAGATTCCTGACAATCTTGCAGTAATGTAGAACTCTGTAACATGAAACCTATTTTCCATTTGCTTCCTTGTTACATGGAAGTCATTGAGAAATACATTTACCATTATGGAATTCCATGTTGTACTAAGATTTATAGGAGCCAACTCTTCTGTAGTGTGGGAGATGTTAATACACACACAAACAGACACACACACACATGTTAAGCTTATGCAGATATGTAACACACGTTCTTGGACTGACTTCTAGCTGTTTTGCAATGTCAGAAACCTTCGAATGGGGTTCGTTTTCCACAATTCTCTTCAAACACCAAAGCTTCCTTTCCGAGGACCCAGGTTGGCTGGGACAAGGATCTGTTGATTCTTTTCCTTGGCTTTTGAATTGCACTATAATTGTATTAACTGTAGAAAGAGGAATTTAAAGATTTTTGGCAGTTTTTCGCTGGCTAAAGACCAGCCTCAGATTGCCCAACAATACGACCTCTTTGAAAATCTGACAGTTCTGCTGAATTTTTTGTGCATGGCATGGTTACTCTTTGAAGATGTTTAATATAATGGCACCTGGAATGAAAAAGAATAATTACATTGTAAATTCTACATCGCTGAAAACATATTAAGATGCTTAGATCAGAAATTTTGAAAATTAAAGGTGTCTATTTACTTCCTGCATGTCTTTGTATATATATATATATATATATATATATATATATATATATATTACAGAGATGTACTTGCATAGCAAGTGACCTGATCTGAGATCGTGTGCTGGAACGAAAACAATTGCCATTTAAGAAACATACAAAATCCATTAGATTCACTTCAACATTTAAATTTAATTTGTCAAAATATTTTCAGCACTTTGAGACCACGACCTTTTCACTGACAAAATTCTGTGCAGCATAGAATTTTCTCAGTGAACAGGTTGCGGCTTCAAAGTGACGAAAATACTTTGACAAATTAAATTGAAATGTTGAAGTGAATCTAACGGATTTTGTGTGTTTCTTAAATGGTTTATAAACACCTTCCATGCTGCAATTGTTATGTGTGTGTGTGTGTGTGTGTGTGTGTGTGTGTGTATATGTGTGTGTGTGTGTGTGTGTGTGTGTACGTGTGTGTGTATGTGTGTGTGTGTGCGTACGTGTGTGTATGTGTTTAATGTCAAAATATTCTTGCAGATTGATAAGATCTTTTCTTCACAAACACACACACACACACGCATGCATGCATGCACTCACACACAAATGTGATGAAAGTCAGTTCAGTAATAAGTATGATCATTGCTTGTTAATGAACTGTAAAAACCCTGTCGAAACAGACACAGTAGCCTGGGGTAGTCTTCTACCTGGCCAACTCCTGTCAACTGTCCTACCCAAGCATGCATGGAAGACGGATGTTAAACGATGATGATGATGATGATGATGGTATACATATATGCATACATGCATGAATGTATGTATGTGTATTTATATATCCATCATCAGCATTGTTTATTGATTCAGTCCTAATTGCACAGCTCCTTGGGCAAGTTCCCTCTATTATCCTGCTGGGCCAGTTAAAGCCTTACGTGTGAATTTGGAGGATGGAACTGAAAGAAACCTGCTATGATATGTATATCTACCGATCTATGTGTCTGTGTTTGTCTTCCTGTCTTGACACTGTGCTGCTTGTAAACAAAGTCACCGTTCATATAAAAATGTTGTTATTTGCTTTCAATCTTCCATGAAAAGACATCCAGCCTTTGAGCTGTTCATGTTTGAAGGACTCAAAAGAAACATTCAGAATGAGCATCTGACTTTAGAAAATTTATCTTAATGAATTCCATTTGACCCATACAGGCACATTAAAGTGGACAGTGATAAGGATGATGATTATAACACACATGAACACAAAACACACACACAAACACAAACACACATGCATATATTTATGTTTGTGTATGTATGCATCTCCTTCTCTTGCTCTCTCTCTTCCCATATATCATTCTCCTCCTCCTTCTCATCATCATTATCTTTTAACATCCATTTTTCCATGCTGGCATGGGATGGACAGTTTGACCAGAGGTGGCAAGCTGGAGAGCCTCACCAGGTTCCAGTTTGATTTGGTTTGGTTTCTAAGGCTGGATGCCCTTCTAATGCCAACCACTTTATAGTGTGTGCTGGGTGCCCTTAACATAGCACTCATGCCAGTGCCATGTTAAAGGCACGAGTGCTTTTTACATGGTACTGGCATGGGGACTCTTGCAGACCGCTTCACCAGGGGGAACAGCATTAATGTGTGTGTGTGTGTGTGTGTGTGTTTGGGGTTACAAATGAGAGAAAGAATACTCAGTCCCTGTGGAATATGTTTCTTTGGAAGTAGCTGATGAGTCACTCTTTTTCTGCTTAGTTTCTTGCATATACCATTGTTCACGCTTAGATGTCTGTATGTATAGATCCTTGAGAATGAATTGTAATCCTAATCTTGTTAAGATCAATTTCAAAATGTTGTCTCTCTCTCTCTCTCAGATTGTTAGTTTTTGCATCAAGATAAATAATGTTAGAAAATCTTTTAGAGGGTCTCCACAAAAACATAGAAGTGATTTCAGAGGATCTATTCATCAAAGGATGTAGTTTAACCTTTTAGTGGTTCATATTATTCTATCAAATGTAATGTTTATTTATTCACATCGTTTTGAATTAATCATGCATTATCTTGTAGCTTTGAGATTTCAATGATGTGATTGTGTACTTTTAGAATGACATTGTGGGGTAGGTGTGAGAGTCCAGATCTGGTCAGTTTGAACACAAAACATGTTGAATATTTGGGCCTGATATGGTTGGTTTGAATACTAAAAGGTTAAAGGGACCAGGCCATTCTGTAGTCAACATAATTGTTTTTTTTAACATTGTTCAATATCTGATATATTTTATATATTGCTAAATCTGGTTGAGATTATATTAACCACCCCCAGTTGTTTCAATGGATCAGTCTATGAAGGTAGAACTAGACTATAGTGGCCTTCCTTTTCTCTTGGGACTAATAAATAAGAAGAAACAAGCAAAGGAAGAAATAACCCAACAACTTATTTCTCTTTCAATGTCTATTAGTGACACTTTAGAAACAGCTGTTTTCTCAATCTCTTTTGGATACATTTAAACCTTTAGAGTTAGTATTACATTTCCAACAGATAATACTTCAATCTTATTCCTCTGATCACTTTTGGGATTTACAGCAGGTTAAGTCGATTAAAGCTTTGCACTACAAACTGAAGAATCATTAGATCATAACTTTCTTTGGCCCATCCTACTTAGCTGTAAATAGGTCTTTGGTCTTTAGTCTGTTATGAGCCTGCAGTCTCATTAGGCTGAAACTTATCCTGGTTTCTGTGGAATTTAAGTGACTGAGAGTGCAAGACCTTCCTATAGATCAGTGCTCCACAACCAGTGTGCCATGAGATGATGCTAGGTGTGCCCCAGTGAAACCTGAATATAATGTCTTCCCTATACTTTTAGTTCAGGTGTGCTGCTGAATTTTGAAACGAATATAAGTGTTCCGCAAGTGAAAAAGGGTTGCGTAGCACTGCCTTAGATGGGATACCATTCTGTTGCAGGCTTAACCAGTTGTTGCTGGTATTCATTTTTAACTGGGTCTACTGAAGTAATGTGAAATTAAGTGTTTTGTTCAAGAGCACAATGTACCAAGTGATCTGGGAAATGAAGCCTATGGCCTAGAGCTGTATGATTGATTACTTGTTTCATTGACTTGCTGAACAAATTCAAAGTGGGCTTGTGTTAGCATAATATCTCTCACATTTCTATATTTTAACCCTTTTGAGTCACATGGTGTTTTAGTATTTTTTTAGTCAAAAAGACTAACACTTTTTTTTTCTGTTGAGATACATCTACTGAAAAGATGATCTCTGATTAGCTATTACACTTCAAAACCAACCATTCACAACATTTGTTCCATCGGGCTGATGAATCAGCTGCAAAGTCCTTTCAGCTTGCATCACTTGGGCTGATCAATCGGCTTGATTGTCCCATGAGGGTTAATCAGCTCTGGTTTACTATTCAGAAGTAAATTTAATGAGAATGAATGACATATGTAAAATCTAGGAATGTATTATTTTAGATTAGTTTCTGTTTTAGAATAGGGAACTTTTCCAGTTCTTTTCAATCTTAGTCAATATTTTCAGTGACAGCATAATGAATATTTTTGCAAAAAGATTATTTTCTTTTTTCAATGAGCACATTTATGCAAAAGAGAGTGGGTTATAGTTAATGAAATCAACTTTATTATACATTATAATACTGTTATGTCGCATGTTTGGATGCCTCTACTACTCAACACTACTCTTCTCTTCTACTCTCGACGTCTAGGCTTCTCCCTCTATATCTACGTATTGGGCTAGCCTACTTCATCGTCTGGGAGCATCCACACAACAAATACTAATGCTTATTTTACTGCCACTTCTGTGACAATCTTGTTAGCCATTGCTGGGATGATTGTCATCTTCCAATATGTATTGTGTTTTTAAACATAGCATTGATTTTGCATTCAAGTGTCTCTGTATTAGCTATACATATATCTTCATATTACTAAAGGTTATGAGTTGACAGAAGAATTACCTGAGTGTTTGACAAAATGCTTTGCAATATTTGTTCCTGTTCTTTATATTCTGAGTTCAAATTTTTCTTAGGTCAAGTCTGCCTTTCATTCTTATGAGGTCAGTAAAATAAAGTACCAATCACTATAGTCAAAGAACTAATCCCATCAAAATTTGTGTCCATTATTGCATTTACCTTGTTTTCTTCACTGTTTTTGACCCCTTTTTGCAAATCACATTGCATAAAAAGTAATTTTTGCTTTAGTTATGCAATATTTTTCTTACAACAGCTCATCCCTAAATTTTATTTTTAACCCTTTTGTCACCATATGCATGTTGAAATATGCTACCTTTGTTTCAGTTTTTAAAATTAAGAAGAATTTGGTAAAATAACTGTCATTATTAAACTAGTGTTTGGAACATAAATTGACGTGAAATTTTGATGGAAGCTCTTAATTTAGATCCTTTGGGAAGTTTGTATCTTAGAACCAGAGGCATCTTCAGACAGATTGATATCAATAGGGTTAATGTTGATCTTGGTGATTCAAGCACTCTTGCAAAAGTCTTTTGCAAAGCAAATTGAATGTATTTATGTACTTGAGCTATCTTGAGCTATTCTATGTATCATAGATCTCTGTACTATAGTGTCTGTAAGCAGCAATGCATTCATATATTTTCCATTATAGATCTACTGATGAAGACATCACATATCCATAGTGGAGGTGTATGGCTTAGTGGTTAGGGTGCTGAATTCATGGTCATAAGATTGTGGTTTCAGTTCCTGGACCAGGTGATGCACTGTGTTCTTGAGCAAAACACTTTACTTCATGTTCCTCCAGTCCACTCAGCTGACAAAAATGAGTAATCCTGTGATGGACCAGCATCCCCTCCAGGTGGGGAATATATACACCATAGAAACCAGAAAACCATCCCTATGAGTGTATATGACTCGAGATGGAACTTTACTTATATATCCATGCAGTTCTGCAAATATCTAACTGCTAGAATCACAATCATGTCTGCTAATTATTTACATTATGTATTTGTTTCAATATGCAGCTAGATTTTATTTTTGCTTCTATGTATAAACTTCACTCACATATCATGCACATGCATGCATGCACACTTGCGCACACGCAAATGCATTATTTCTTTAACCCTTTGGCATTCAAACTGGCCTTATCCAGCCCAAATATTCTGCCTGTTTTTTGTTCAAACTAACCAGATCTGGCGTCCCATGTTTACTCTACAGTATCATTCTAAAAATAAACGATCATATCATTGAAATCTCAAAGCTATGAGATTATTCATGATTAATTCAAAGCAATGTGAATAAGTAAGCATTACATTTAACAGAAAGATCTGAGTGCTAAAGGATTAAACCTGATTTTCAAATTTTTATTGAATGCTCATATCAGTCGCATAGTTTTCATGTATTAACAAAATATTGCTATAATTATGATACACATTGACATATAATATACATATGCAGATATACACAAGATAGACTCTTCCATCAAGTTCAATACAAGATTATTCCCCCTACGAGGGGGTACTGAAAAGTTCTTGTCTTTAAGAGTATAGCGAAGGGCCTGGTTGGAGGCCCGGTCTTTGAAGTTCCTTTACAG
>NC_042997.1:99889942-99919942 GCF_006345805.1 Octopus sinensis | reverse complement strand
TGTTTGTTATTCGCTTTCTTGTTTTCTTTCATTTTTTTTCTTTCTCTTTCTGTTGAAATCATTTTACTTTATTTGTTTTGGTTTTTAATGCTTGTCGATGCTATATTTTCTAAGAGGTCTTAGTCAGGGGCTAACCAATATTACAGATATTCAGAGAAGATAAGAATAAAGATGATGCCAATATTCTCTCTTTACTATTACACACTATTTGAGTTTTAGCAATGATAATTAAATTAATTGTATTAAAAGATGATGGTGATGACAATGGAAGGTTTTTTTTTTTTTGCTGTCCTTATTGGCACACAGTCACAAATAAAGATACAGTGAAATGAATCTGTATAGAACATTAGAATCTATACACTATATAGTGACTCATTTGGTTGGTGTGGTTGTATGGAATCGTAATCTTGTTTCAGAAAGGCTTAAACATGGTAAAATCAGTGGACTTCAATATAAGTAGCAGTTACAGGCATGTCCTGAGACTAGTGGCTGTTTAACTCTTGATAAGGATTAGATGGATTTCTTCAGACATTTGGAGACATCTCACTCATCCTAATGTGTAAGTAGTTGATTGGAATGGTATCTTAATTGCATGATGGGGTTGTTTGGCGGGCTGGATGTAAAATCCTCTTATCCCCCTTTTTTTAACTATATTTTTGTTGAAATATATTGCCTTTGTTTCAGTTAACTTTGAAAATAATGAAGAATTTTGAATGGAATTTTTAATATAGATCACTTCAACAAAATAAGTTTCTGTCATTGAGCCAATGGTTGTGTCAGATGGGTTAGTATCAAAAGAGTTAAGTCTGTTCTGACAAGTAAGATTTTAATAGATATTGAATGATTTTCTGAATATACCAGCATTGATTAGAAGAAATTGCAGTGTCATATTCAGATAAAATATCAGATTGGAGGATAGGAATACTGTAGAGTGTTCATGTTATTAGCCAGTTGATTGCTTTGTGATCTGTGTGGTCATAAGATTTCTAGACAGGGCCAAAGTACTGGAAGCTGGCCTGCTAATTTCCAGTACAGAAAAACCTACACTGATTAGATTTGTGAACTAGTTAAAAGGAATTTGATAGAAGATATTAAATATTGTATATAGTAGAAGTTAAACAGGAAATTAAAGGAGAAACACTTATACTAAAGAATTCAATTTTAGAAAATTTAAGATTTGAAGATGATTGTGAGAAAGTCATTGCAACCACATGCTGGTAGTGAGAATGGGATGTGACCATCTTTTTTTATGCTAAATAGGAAGGTAACATTGTTTGTATTATAAGACTCAAAGATACAAAATCTATTTGATGCCAGAGATGTAATGTGATAACAAAATCATTATACAGTCTTTGACATATTTGAATGTATATATAGCATCTGATTCCAAGTAGATGCGTACCATTTTCAAAAGTGCTTTGATGATCTGTTCCTTATTTTGAGGTAGAGGTAAACTGGAGCTGGTGAACTTTAAATCCTACCTTGATAATTTCTTGAAATGCTTAGTAGGAAAGATGAACTGCCGTGTATTGTGTAAAACTGTGCCTGAAATATGGGAAGCACTGAGTGGCTGTACAAAAGAGAAACCATCAGGGCTGTTGGTTAGCTCTATAATGGCCACATGTATTTGTTGCTGTTTTAGTTGAAGTATACTGCAGCTACTAGAAGACTACATACACACCTGCTATTTGAGCTGATGACCTTTGCTGATGATGAATGCAAGCCACATATATGTTCTAATAAATCTTATAGAGTAGATCATCTGGTTCTGGTGACTCAATGATTTTAAACCCATTCTCTTTAACTCTTTTACTTGTTTCAGTCATTTGATTGTGGCCATGCTGGAGCACCATCTTTAGTCGAGCAAATCAACCCCAGAACTCATTCTTTGTAAGCCCAGCACCCATTCTATCGGTCTCTTTTGCCGGGACGTAAATACACCAGCATCGGTTGTCAAGGGATGTTGGGGGGACAAACACACACACACACACACATACATATATACAATGGGCTTCTTTCAGTTTCCGTCTACCAAATCCACTCACAAGGCTTTGGTTGGCCCGAGGCTATAGTAGAAGACACTTTCCCAAGGTGCCATGCAGTGGGACTGAACCTGGAACCATGTGGTTCGTAGTTAATGATTTTAACTCTATAACAGCTAAAGATTTGGGCCAAAATCATAGGTGAGAGATCATTGTTTGTTCTTTGTGTGTCATTTTATCCACACAAACTTGTGCAATGCTACCAAAATTATCTGAGATATTTCCACTGCATGTGGGTATTACTGCTTGCTCAAACTGGGACATACAAAGTTGTGTTAGACATCTCAGAAACCAAGATGTTCTGCACCAACTGGAATAATATGAAGTGGCAACAGGAGCATGGATTAATCAGAACAAGTCAATATGCCAGCGGTTTGTTACTGGATGAGGAGTATGAGTAAATTGTTTGGGGTCTACTTTGGTCCAGACCTTAAATAGAGAAGAAATAGAATACCAAAATAAAAGACACTTGCTCAGTGTGTCATGCATTCAAAGTGATTGAACTTGAACAATGTGATTACAGAACAAACTTTTTAACTTCACAACCAAATCTGCAAAAGTGATGGGCACTACTTCTCTTTGTTTGACTAACTTATAGAAGAAAATATTCAAGCTGAAGGAAACATGGATTTATCCAACAGGGTTCAACTGCAGTTGAACTCTTTAGCATTCAGATTGCTCTGTCAGATGTAACATATGTTTATTCACATTGTTTTGAATTAATCAAACATTAATCCTGTAGCTTTGAGGTTTTAATGATGTGATGGTTTACTTTTAGAATGACTGTGTAAGGTAGGTGTGAAAAGATTAATCTAGCTGGTTTGAACAAAAAAACAGTTAGGATATTTGGGCTGGATATAGCTGGTTTAAATGCTAAAGAGTTAAGCAAGATCTGCTGGAATATATAAAGCAAGGGGCAAGTAAGTGGAAGGATTTGGATTATTGCTGTGGAATAAGACAGAAGTTAATTTGAATTAAAATTAAAGAAATACTTCAGTGGTGTGACAGTACTGATTAGGTGTTTACTAGGATTGTTAGTGAAATTTTGGGCAAGTAGTCTGCAGTACAAGCAAAACATTGTAATACTTTCATAGAACTTTTATTCATCAAATGAATGACATATATATTCAGGAAAAACGAGAGTCCTGGTATTGAACATCTAATGCAAATGATTGAATTATTGAATCAATATAGAATAAAAAATAATCTGCTGAAAGTGATGTATACTTTCATAGATGGTAAACATAATAGAAGTAACCCTAGGAAGACCTAGCAGGAAGTATTTCGGTCAGATTTGTAAAATTTTTACCTTAAGGATGATATGAAACATTGTGCGATGCAAATGTACCCAACCCAGGTTATTATTGAAGAAAAAATCTTTGACAGTAAGAAAACAATGGTTGATGATAGTGATAATTGAGTGATGGTATTGATAATGATGATGATTATGATGGCAGTAGTGATTTAATAATATTGGTGCTGTTTAGCACCAGGTTAGAACTGAAATAGCAGTTGTGATCAATGGCATTCCAGCTATGGCCACTCTGTCTATATTTCAGGCATAATGTATCTAGGAGTACATTATCCAGAGTCTGTTCCTGTTTTATGATGGTATGGTATGATAAGAGGGAGATTTGGCTGCTGTTTCTTTTATGTCAAAGCAACTATGTAGTGGCTTCTTTTCTAATCATGGTGTTGATAGTGGTGATGAAGAAAGGAAGATAATGTTAATAAAATCATTAAAGAAAAGAGACACTGAGAAAAAACCCCCAAAAGAAAACAAAAAACAAAACAAAAATAAAATAAAGTAAATAAATTGAGAAATAGATGAAGTAAAAGAGAGGAATCAGGTAGAGAGAAATTCTTTGTGAGATAAGAATACTGTGGAATCTTAATAGTTTGGGTGAAGATGGAGGTAGGAGCAGCAGAGCAGATAGGAAGACAAAAACAGTTAGCATTTTTATTATTCATTAAGAAAGATAACATGCAACTTGCTCACTTTCCCTATTTCTTTACACTCGGTCTTTCTTTTTCCTTTCTTTCTTTCTTTCTTTCTTTCTTTCTTTCTTTCTTTCTTTCTTTCTTTCTTTCTTTCTTTCTTTCTTTCTTTCTTTCTTTCTTTCTTTCTTTCTTTCTTTCTTTCTTTCTTTCGTTCTTTCTTTCTTTTTCCTCTCCACTTTTAATTCTGTAATCTTTCTCTTTTCTTCATGAAACTTTTGCTTGTAACACCTACTCCATCACCCCATCCCATCATACATACTCAAACACACTTACACACACACACACGTGTGTGTACGCACACACACACGCGTGTGTACGCACACACACAGACACACACACACACTTTGTAAGCAGAGATGCAAATGCAAGTTCATGCACACACAATAAAGATGTTTATTTTCCACTCTTACACACTCACTCACACACACACAAACACACACACAGCCACACAGAAGCTTATTCATACATGCGTGCACACAGATGCAATGGATGACCTTGCTCTTAAACTGACACATCACATCACACACAATACCTTGACTCCTTCATTGACACATATCACACACTTTGTGTGTGTGTGTGTGCATCTTTCTCTCTCATTCCCGCTCAAACTAACTGTTAAATGCATACACACACACAAACACATATAAAATATATATAATACATATATGTATGTTTCTGTTGCTCTCTCTGTTTATCTCTATCTATATATGTGTGAGTGTGTCTTGTGTGTCTGTGTGTGTATATGATATGTACATACATATACATATATAATGCATATACAAGTTCAGTCAGAAGTTAATGCAGCTTTTTTTTTATTTAGTTCTTGATTTACCTTCACATATACAAGGGTAAGTCAAAAAGTAATGCAGATAAATATTGCATTACATTAAGATTCACCCTTGTATATACAAAATATGCATGCATACATATATATCTGTGTGTGTGTGTGTGTTGTTTAATATCTATTTTCCATGCTGGCATGTGTTGGACGGTTTGACTGAGGACTGGCCAGCCAGTAGGCTGCACCAAACTCCAAGCCGATCTAGCAAGGTTTCTACAACTGGATGCCCTTCCTAATGCCAGTCACTCTGAAGCGTGTAGTGGGTGCTTTTTATGTGCCTCTGGCATAGGAGCCAGTCAGGTGGTACCGGCATTGACCACATTTGGATGGGGCTTTTTACTTGTCACTGGCACAGGAGCCAGTCGAGGGTCTAGGCACAGGCATGGCTGTGTGGTAAGAAGCTTGCTTACCAACTACATAGTTCTGGCTTCAGTCCCACTGTGTGGCACCTTGGGCAAGTGTCTTCTATAGCCTTGGGCCAACCAAAGCCTTGTGAGTAGATTGGGAAGATGGAAACTGAAAGAAGCCTGTTGTATATATATTCTCTTTCTCTTTTCTCTGTTACTTGTTTCAGTTATTTGACTGTGGCCATGCTGGAGCACCACCTTTAGTCAAGCAAATCGACCCCCAGGACTTATTCTTTGGAAGCCTAGTATTTATTCTATCAGTTTCTTTTGCCGAATAACTAAGTTATGGGAATATAAACACACCACCATCGGTTGTCAAGCGATGTTGGGGGAACAAACACAGACACACAAACATATACACACACATACATATATATATACATATATACAATGGGCTTCTTTCAGTTTCCGTCTACCAAATCCACTCACAAGGCTTTGGTTGGCCTGAGGCTATAGTAGAAGACACTTGCTCAAGGTGCCATGCAGTGAGAATGAACCTGGAACCATGTGGTTGGTAAGCAAGATACTTACCACACAGCCACTCCTGTGCCCATATAAAGGGTAAAGGGTAAAGACCCCCTTCGGTCATGAATGACCATGGGATTGCACCTAGAAAGTTACCCTCCTAGACACAAGTCCGGGCAAGGTTGTTTATGGAAGACCAGCAGTCGCCCATGCATACCAGCCTCCCCTCTCCACGCCACCAGTGTTATCCAAGGGAAAGACAAATGTCGATACAGCTTGGCACCAGTGACGTCGCAACTCATTTCTACAGCTGAGTGAACTGGAGCAACGTGAAATAAAGTGCCTTGCTCAAGAACACAACACCCAGCCTGGTCCGGGATTCGAGCTCACAACCTCACGATCGTAAGCTCGACGCTCTAACCACTGAGCCATGTGCCCATATATATATATATATATATATATATATATATATATATATATATATACATATATATATATATATATATATACATATATATATATATATATATATATATATATATATATATATATATATATAAACAAATCAAAATAGATGAACATCAATGGAATTTGTATCTTTGTGGTACCAGTGCCGGTGGCACACAAGAAAACCACCCGAATGTGACCGTAGCCAGTACCGCATCAACTGGCCTTCGTGCTGTGGGCACGTAACAAACACCATCCGATCGTGGCCGTTCGCCAGCCTCATCTGGCACCTGTGTCGGTGGCACATAAAAAACACCATCCGAAGACCCGGCAAGACTAGTCAGGCCATAACCCATGGCCCCTACCTGGGACGTAGTCAGTCCACCTGTGCATACCTTCCTTCTTGTGACACTTGTGAAGACCTGTTGAGGCAAGTGAAAATCAAATCAAAACAAATCAAAATAGATGAACATCAATGGAATTTGTATCTTTGTGGTACCAGTGCCGGTGGCACACAAGAAAACCGTCCGAACGTGGCCGTAGCCAGTACCGCATTGACTGGCCTCCGTGCTGTGGGCACGTAACAAATACCATCCGAGCGTGGCCGTTCGCCAGCCTCATCTGGCACCTGTGTTGGTGGCACATAAAAACACCATCTGAAGACCCGGCAAGACTAGTCAGGCCATAACCCGTGGCCCCTACCTGGGACGTAGTCAGTCCACCTGTGCATACCTTCCTTCTTGTGACACTTGTGAAGACCTGTTGAGGCAAGTGAAAATCAAATCAAAACAAATCAAAATAGATGAACATCAATGGAATTTGTATCTTTGTGGTACCAGTGCCGGTGGCACACAAGAAAACCATCCAAACGTGGCCGTAGCCAGTACCGCATCGACTGGCCTCCGTGCTGTGGGCACGTAACAAACACCATCCGATCGTGGCCGTTCGCCAGCCTCATCTGGCACCTGTGTCGGTGGCACATAAAAACACCATCTGAGCGTGGCCATCTGCCAGCCTCGTCTGGCACCTGTGTCGGTGGCACATAAAAAACACCATCCGAGCGTGGCCGTTCGCCAGCCTCGTCTGGCACCTGTGTCGGTGGCACATAAAATCACCCACTACACTCTCGGAGTGGTTGGCGTTAGGAAGGGCATCCAGCTGTAGAAACACTGCCAGATCTGACTGGCCTGGTGCAGCCTTCGGGCTCCCCAGACCCCAGTTGAACCATCCAACCCATGCTAGCATGGAAAGCGGACGTTAAATGATGATGATGATGATATATAAATAATCATCTTCATCATTTAACGTCCATTGTCCATGCTGGCATGGGTTGGACAGTGTGACCAGAGCGGCAAGCTGGTGGATGGGGGCTGCACCAGACTCTAGTCTGTATTGGTGTGGTTTCTATGGGTGGATACTTTTGTGTGTCACTGCACAGGCACCTTTATGTGTAACTGCAGATGTACTTTTATGTGGCACCACACAGGTGCTTCTATGTGTCACCACATGGGTGCTTTTATGTGTTGCAGCACAGGCGTTTTTTGTGACCAGCTGCTTTTATGCGGGACCACTATGAGTACTTTACACCACCAGAATGATTAGTCTTAGCACATCTGCTGTGGGGTTAGGGTCTTCTTGAATAAGGCCAGGTGCCAGGTATCTTGGTCCTTTGTCATTTCACCTCTTTCTTTTCTTTAATCTTTTATTCTTTTACTTGTTTCAGTCATTTGACTGCGGCCATACTTGAGCACCGCCTTCAGTCGAGCAAATTGACCACAGGACTTATTTTTTGTAAACCTAGTACTTATGCTGTCGGTCTCTTTTGCTGAACCGCTAAGTTATTGTAGAAGACACTTGCCCAAGGTGCCACGCAGTGGGACTGAACCCAGAACCATGTGGTTGGTAAGCAAGCTACTACCACATAGCCACTCCTACGCCTGTATGTTTGTATATATATTTTCTTCTCATACCATTAACTTAATGAACTTAAATACTCAATACTGTAACTGGTTTGGGGCAGTTACCAGCAAGTGGTGTATAGGTTGATTGCCTATCTTCTGCTTTATATTATCGAGTTTCTTCTGTTCTGGGCCCTAATACTGACACTTACTTGGAATAGCATCAGGCATGACAGATTGTTGAGACTGTTGAATGGCTGGTAGCACATATGGCCAAAATGTATTAATTTTTACTAGTGCACAGTGATTAGCAGGCTTGTAGGTTGCCCACTTGTTCTAGGACTTATACATCAGACTCGTTGGCCAACCATAGCCAACCATCAACACTGTACAGTACCAACATTAGTCCTGGAACTTGAAGCTGCTGTCTTTAGATTGTTGCTTAACATTTAGCAGCCATGTCTTGCTGCTACACGTTGGCCACAAGGATGACCAGTGATGCAAATGCACCAGCTGGTCTTTTCACAGTTTGGTCAGATCACTCATTGCCAATGAAAAGCTTGTGTGCTTATGTGTACAAAAAGTTGTAGATGTTGTATTAGGGAGAGGGGGAAAGAGTGCGTGTGTGTACATGTGGTATCTTATGTAAGTGATTTCTCGGTAACAATTTCCCTCCCTTTTGTGCACACTTAAATACAAATACTTAAGTACAAACATTGATAGAAGCATATGCACACACACACACACACACACACACACACACAGAGTTACTTACAAACATTCAATCCACACCATAGGCGTAGGAGTGGCTGTGTGGTAAGTAGCTTGCTTACGAACCACATGGTTCCGGATTCAGTCCCACTGCGTGGCACCTTGGGCAAGTGTCTTCTGCTATAGCCTCGGGCCGACCAAAGCCTTGTGAGTGGATTTGGTAGATGGAAACTGAAAGAAGCCTGTCGTATATTTGTATATATATATATATGTGTATGTTTGTGTGTCTGTGTTTGTCCCCCTAGCATTGCTTGACAACCGATGCTGGTGTGTTTACGTCCCCGTAACTTAGCGGTTCGGCAAAAGAGACTGATAGAATAAGTACTAGGCTTACAAAGAATAAGTCCTGGGGTCGATTTCCTCGACTAAAGGCGGTGCTCCAGCATGGCCACAGTCAAATGACTGAAACAAGTAAAGGAAATGAAAAAATGAAAACCATTTGTGTTATTTTCCTTTCTCTCCCTCTCTCCTATTCCCCACCTCCTGGCCTATCTCTTTATTATTGTTCATCTTCATTCTTTAAATAGTCATGTTAGTTTTGTCATGTTTCGTGTTTCTTCCATGCATATGCGTGTGTGAGTGTCTGTGTGTTTCTACATACTTATAAACTACTTTTTAAGTACAGCCAAACTGATTTCTCTCTCTGTAGGCACACAGCATGTCAGTGCTCATCAAGCTGGTTAGCCAGTGTGTGTACTTCCACATATAGCGGGATGGAAAAGCTGACTGACTTGTCAACTAGCTGGGTGCCTGGATGAATCAGTAGCTGATAACTTGCTTTAAGTTATGATTTCATGAGTTGGACCATATTTTTTTTTTGTATTTCTTTATTTTATTTCTCAACATTTAGAATCTGACGAAGACAGAGACTGTGTCATTGCCTTAGTGTATTTTCCATGACTGGCATGGTCAAGGTGATTGACATTCAGTTTGAATTTTTTAAGTTTACAATTTGTAGAAAGAAGGGAGGTGGGAAATAGGTGGAATCATTAGAGCAGCGGATAGAATGCCTTGCAATCTTTCATTTGGCTTTCTGCATCTTGTGTTCAAGTCCTGGTGTAGTCAGTTTTGCCTTTTATTTTTTGGGGTCAATACATTAATTAATTAGGCGGTGAGCTAGCAGAAATGTTAGCACGCCAGGCGAAATGCGTAGCCGTATTTCGTCTGCCGTTACATTCTGAGTTCAAATTCCGCTGAGGTCCACTTTGTCTTTCATCCTTTCGGGGTCGATAAATTAAGTACCAGTTACGCACTGGGGTCGATATAATCGACTTAATCCGTTTGTCTGTCCTTGTTTGTCCCCTCTATGTTTAGCCCCTTGTGGGTAATAAAGAAAGAAATACATTAATTAACAGTTCAAATTGGTGGATTGGTGCAGTTGTTTCAGTGTCAGATGAGATGCTTTATGTTATTTATCCATTCCAGTGCTTTGCTTTCTGATTTCAAATTCAGTTCCCCTCCCCATCATCAGTCTCCTAATGCAGGAAAATGAGGCCTTCATCATCCAGCTAATGGTAATTGGCTGTCGATATCAGATGGAGCAGCAGTTATTGAAATGATTTCTCAGTCACATCAATATGCCTGAAAGCGAAAACAAGTAGACCTTGCATAGAAAAAAAGAGAAGTTATGACACACGCATGCAAGCATACACACACACACACACACACACACACACATGCATGCATAATGAAAATACTCTGTAGAAAATATGTGAGCAAAGATCTCTTTAGCATCATAGTTCTTGGAATGAAAGTTCAGGTAAAAGGCTTATTGTAAAGTATGAGGAAGGAGATATAGTTGTTGTTTATCCCCAATTCAGGTTTGGTTAAGCAGGCCTTTGATTAAAAGCTCTCCAATTGTGACCTGTAGAGTAAGTGTAGATGAAGTGGAAGGAGAACATGTTAGTGAGATACTGGTGGTAGCATGCTGCTCCATTAAGTCTTGCCAGTCAGTTAAATGGCTTTTTTTAAAAAAAAAGATTCATAATGCTCACTTGTTCATCAACTACACTACAAAGGTCTGGTGTTTTACTGAATTTTTCCATTCCATCATTTTGCTCCCAGAGTTTCCACATTAACATTCAGTTTGGTGAAGATAAGAGTGAGGGCCTGGGACATACTGTTTGAGAATTTAGAAGGGACGCTGTCTAGAATTTTTCATCTTGTTGTGTTAAAGAGACCAGAAGAGAAGGAGAATTTTGGAGGATTTTTCTAAAATGTGTATGCAGTTGGAGGTAAAATAGGCAACAAACATGCAAAATTTTTTTTTCTGCAAGAATGCTGTTAACCATATTGGTTAACAAGTGATGAGTAGAAAGATTCTGCGAATTTGATAGCAATGCTTTAAAAAAAGAGCCATAAGTATTGCTGACATTTTAAATGTGAGAGAACAGACAAAAGGTATCTTTGCCACCTCTCTACTGGTAGCTTTGCAAGTTTACAGTAGTGGGCGAAAGCCTCTTAGTTGATGGAGAGGGATGACAAACTCCAGGAGTTGTTGTTGGTGTCTTTGTTACTGTTGCAACACAGCTCCTGGGGAACCATCTGGAGGTTTTGGGGTTTATGAGCTTTGGTTGTATGAGGTTTCATATTGACTCTTTCAAACCCTGAATACCAGGCTGTCATTGTCCATCTTGTGCTGTGCCCAATACCAACTTTGTTTCCCCATAATGTTCTGAAAGATGGATATTTCTTAATGAAATTTTTTACAAATACCTTTCAGATGGTATAGATTCTGATTATATCAGCATTTGTTGTGAAAAATCTTTTGAAGATGGGGAGAGTAGTTTTGTATAATTCACACAAGTCAATTTTGTTTCTTCATAACTTTCAGAAAAATAGGTAATTTTAAATGAAATTTTCTACAAATACCTTTCAGATATTGTATGAGGTGGTATCAAAATGTTCTCAGACTAGTCCTGTAGTGTACTAACAGATGGCAGTATATGGTTGCATGCACAGTGAGAGCCTAGCAGTGACCTTCATGAGGTAGTGTGCCAAGTGACATTGCCGTAGTCTGCAATTTAGTCAGGGACCGAAACAAAGAGTCAATGTGAAATTTTGGGAAGTCTGCTACGGAGATAGTAAGCTTGCTTCAGCAAGCTTACAGTGCTGAGACAATGGATCATATGAATTGTTTAGAGTGGCATGGGTGCTTCAAAAGTGGAAGAACATCCCTGGAAGATGATGATTAATCTGGAAGACCTGCCACGAGTGTCACTCCTGGAAATGTGGTACTTAGTATTGAAAATTCATCCCCCAGGGCCAGACTATCAATTGAGAGTTCTACTGCTACATTTTGAAATGTTTGAAGGAGGGCGTTTGGTGAAAGCAACTGTATCTGTGGAGCACTAAAAATTGGATTCTTCATGATGACAATGCACTCTCTTGTTGAGCTCTCCTTACTCATGAATTTCTTGCCAAAAACAACATGGTATCACATCTTCACCGCCCCACCATCCTGTTCGCCAGATTTAGCACCTGCAGACTTCCATCTCCTCCCCAACATGAAAATATAGCTCAAAGGTCGCTGTTTTAATGCTGTTGTTGATATCCAGGTTGAATTGCAGGTCTTTGACTTGCTTATGGAGAACAACTTCCAGGCTGGATTCCAAAAGTGGCAGGAACGTTGGGACTGTGCAAGGTGACTATTTTAGAGGAAAGGCACCATTCGAGTGTGATCGTTACCAGCGTTGCCTTACTGGCACTTGTGCTGGTGGCATGTGAAAAAACATCGAGCGAGGTCATTGCCAATACTGCCTGACTGGCCCCCATGCCAGTGGCACGTAAAAGCACCCACTAAACTCTCAGATTGGTTGGCATTAGAAAAGGCATCCAACTGAAGAAACTCTGCCAGATCAAGATTGGAGCCTGGTGCAGCCATCTGGTTTGCCAGTCCTCAGTCAAATTGTCTAACCCATGCTAGCATGGAAAGCAGACATTAAACGATGATGCTGCTGATGATGTTAAAACTTGGGTAAATAAGTTATTTTTTATTAAACATAACTAGATATCACCTAGTAGATTACAATTATGTTGGAATTTAATGTGGAAAAAGAAAAATTGGTGGGCATGCATACACACATGTTAACACACATCATATTGCACCTCCCACCACTATTGATTGTCCTACTCACATCAACACTCTTTCTCCTATATTTTATCCTATATATAATGTGAATCCTGAATACAGCCATATTTTTTAAGGGACCAATATAAGATAGGCTGCAAATTTTAAAACCTGTAAAATACATTAAATACAAACACTAAATCTACCATGGTTCCTGCTTTTGCTTAGTAGCTTTTGCATAAAACCAACCAGGCTTTGTTCTTTCTCCACATCTGTTGTTGCTGTAACAACACCTAAATAAGCTTCACAATTTTTTTTTTTGGTATATTCTATGACTTTAATTTTTGCACTTTAAACAATGCATCTACCTTAAATCCTCAAGTATAATCTGCATTTTTTTCCCAAAATTTAACAGTCAAAATCCATAGTGCGTACTATATATGAGGTTAAAAATGAAAATTATTTTCTAAGCAATGTCCGAGTCTCTATTTGCTGTCTGGCAATGTTTATTTAGATGCATTTTGTGATGTCGGGTCTGAAAATACCTTAAGCTAAGCCTGAAAGCAATGAAGTCATAAAAGAATCATCCATAACTTGCAGTAAGCAACATTTATTAATCGTTATTACTGTTATTTCTTTATTTTCTGCAAACAAAATGCACAAAAAAGCTACACGTTTGCATTATGTTATATATACAATAATAATAAAGGACGTTACCGTATGCATTATTACAAACCAAGGACGTTATATTGACCTCCTTGACTTAAATTAGAGAAGGGGTGCGCATTATACACAAGGTTTAGGTTTTTCCGAGGTACAGTCCCCTAAAAATCCCCTGCTTATTATACTCAAGGGCAGATTATACTCGAGGATTTACGGTATTATTCTTATCTGTACTTTTATTATAAGGATGTATCTTTTATTTTTTCTTGTTTCAATCATTGGATTGTGGCCATGTTGGAGTACTGCCTTGAAGGGTTTAGTCTGGCTGGTACTTATTTTATTTTAGGATATTAGTCTTTTTTGCTGAACTGCTAAGTTACAGGGCCATAGACAAACCAACACTGGCTGTCAACGTGTGGAACAGGGTCACACATACACACACACCATGGGCTTTCACACTATGGGCTTCCACACCATTTATGTCTGCCAAATTCCTTCGTAAGGTATAGGGCATTGATCAGCCTGGAGCTAAAGTAGAAGACTCTTTCTTAAGGTGCCACATAGTGGGACTGAACCAGAAACTACATGTTTGCAAAGTGAGCATCTTAACCATGCAGCCATCCCTGTGTCTATAATACTGTATATAGAAAAATTCATTTCTCTTCATTTCTCTTTACTTACACACAACAGTAATATTACTTTCATGTTTGAAATTGTAACTTTTAAATTGAATAAATCACTTTCAAATAATAGAATGCATAAATGCTCCACCCTCTCCTCAGTGTGTTAACAGAAATAATTGCCATTGGATGTATTCACTATGCTTATGATGGTGATGAAGTTGTATTAGATATTACAGTTGTATATATTAGTTGTATTAGATATTATTTAAAACCTGTAAAATACATTAAATACAAACACTAAATCTACCATGGTTCCTGTATTATATTAGTTGTATTAGATATTACAGAGTAACTGCATTTGCTATCTTCGTTTTCACAAGTTTGCTGTTGTGCAAAGATTTTAGGCCTTGTCCCTATCATAGAAAGAATTATTTTTTACACTCAAATATAACACTTTTCTCCAATTTTAACTCTTAATATTTATTTTAGATGAAGCTGGTGAGCTGGCAAGAACTGTTAGCATACAGGGCAAAATGCTTAGTGACATTTCGTCTATCTGCATTCTGAGTTCAAATTCTGTTGAGGTCATCTCTTCGGGGTCGATAAAATAAGAACCAGTTGAGCACTGGGGTTGATGTAATTGACTTAGCCCCTCTTCAGAATTGCTGGCCTTGTGCCAAAATTTGAAACCAGCATTGTTGTCCACTTAACTCATTAGCATTTTCTGAAATATCACTGTCACTCTAAATAACACAAGTCTTTTATAATGCTGTGGAGAAAATTCAGAGAAATCAGCAGTTAATATTTTCAGTTGATAAAATTTATTTTATGGGTTCACCACACTTTTCTGGTTTCTTTTTGGAAAACTCAACATATGTTCCAAGTAAAAAATGTTTTCATTTAAGACTTGCTTTGATAGCCAAACTTTACTGTGGAAAATGATCAATATAATTCTACTTTAAAATTTACAGCTTAGATATTTCATCATTTGTGTCTCTGTCACCACCATCATGTGAGGATGGCTCATAATTTTTTTTTTTTAGTTGAAGAATAATTCTCTTCCTTATATTCTAAATTGTTCTTTACCAACAACCAGCATTTTGCACATATTTGCTGATTATTAGCCATATAAAAGATCTGGTCTTTTGTAAATTGTATATTATTTTGTTTTTTGCAGCTACAAACTTCAAACTTCACTTATTATTTGATTTTTTGTAGGATTTATCAACAAATGCATGTGCTTTTATGAAACAGTTCTAGAAATCTGTGTATATATACATTTATGAATATATTTATTTGTGTGTGTGTGTATGTGTGTGTGTATCGAGTATATACATGTGTTTGTGTGTGTATATATATATATGCAAATATTTATATATATATATATATATATATATGCAAAAAGAAATGGAACATGCAATACAACGAGAAAAGTATATGTATATATATATGTGTGTGTGTGGAGGCGCAATGGCCCAGTGGTTAGGGCAGCAGACTCACAGTCGTAGGATCGTGGTTTCAATTCCCAGACCAGGCATTGTGTTTATTGAGTAAAAACATCTAAAGCTACACGAGGCTCCGGCAGGAGGTGGTGGTGAACCTTGCTGTACTCTTTCACCACAACTTTCTCTCACTCTTTCTTCCTGTTTTGTTGTATCTGTATTTCAAAGGGCCAGCCTTGTCACACTCTGTGTCACGCTGAATCTCCCCGAGAACTACGTTAAGGGTACATGTGTCTATGGAGTGCTCAGCCACTTGCACGTTAATAAATGAGCTACGACGTCACTGGTGCCAAGCTGTATCAAACTTTGCCTTTCCCTTGGATAACATTGGTGGCATGGAGAGGGGAGGCTGGTATGCATGGGCGACTGCTGGTCTTCCATAAACAACCTTGCCCAGACTTGTGCCTCAGAGGGTAACTTTCTAGATGCAATCCCATGGTCATTAATGACCGAAGGGGGTCACACACATATATATAAATTTCTCTCCTGGTGCTATATGAACATTTAATGTGGTTTTAGAGTCAAGTTTTGACTGCTATTTTCAGCATGGTGGTATCTCTTAGATACCCTAAATTATAATTTTAAATAATTATTACCTTTGAAAGGTTTTTTATTCCCATGCTGGCCACTTGATAAGATCGATATTTAAATATCGATCATATATATATATATATATATATATATATATATATAATATATATATATATATATGATCTCAATTTCGATACCATATGACAAAGGCAAGAATTCTGTCTTCTCTGCAATTCTGAGCTATTTTTCACTATTTTTTCTAAAAATACTCTAGTAAACATGGTTATAGAGCGAGCATACAGATGTAAGCATTGGCAAAAACATACATTTAGTGCATATAAGTAGTCTCTATCATTATATATAATTTAAACTTTAATTTCCTTTATATTTAACATTCACTATTAATATCCCTACTCTTTCTGTTAGCTACTTATGACGTTATATCATGTAACATTTTTTTTAAACAATATTAATAGCGTTCTGTCTATCGCTATACAAATCCATCATTTTTTGCTAAAATGTCTTATTGACGAGTTTCGTTTTTTTCACTTTCCTGAGGAGAAGATTGCATTGTTTATACCATTTATTCTTTTGAATAGTATCAGTGGAATTTTCGAAACATGTGTCGAAAGTAAAAATATTTGATTACACCTGCGTTAACTCCATTTTTTTATTCATATTATTCAAAATATTCAATGTAAGCACGAAGTTTCTACCTTTATAAACAAGGAGTTACAACACCTTTATTTATGAGATTTTTGCTGCCCTGGTAACTATTTATTTATTTTTCCGTGTTAATTGTTAACAAGGTAAAAATACACTCATCTATTTATATATATTTATATATATATATAGAGAGAGAGATAGAGACAGATGCATATAGATATACATACAGACATTCATTCACACACACACTGCTTTCCCTTCAAATTTGTTGTAATGAACCTCTATCTCATCTATGTCAGCCTCAAATTCCTCATTGTCAGTCTCAGTTTCTTGTCTTCAGTCTTGATTACATTGTCATCAATCTCAATTTCATGATCTTTGACTTGAATGTTGTCACTAGAGTGAATTTATTTTACAAACATTACTTCAGTGATTACTTGTCACAGAATTGTAAAAGAATGTAAACATTAAAAAGATTTGAAACAGAGTTACAAGTTACGTATACATATCTCTAGGCACAGGTGTGACTGTGTGGTAAGAAACTTGCTTCCCAACCACATGGTTCCAGGTTCAGTCCCACTGTTTGGCACCTTGGGCAAGTGTCTTCGGCTATAGCCTTGGTCTGACAAAAGCTTTGTGAGTGGATTTGGTAGATGGAAACTGGAACAAGTCTGTTGTACATGTATATATATGTGTATATATCTATGTGTGTGTGTCTTTGTGTCTGTGTTTGTCCCCCCCCCCACTATCATTACTTGACAACCAGTGTTTGTGTGTTACATCTCTGTAACTTAGCGGTTCAGCAAAAAGACCAATAGAATAAGTAGTAGGCTTAAATGAATAAGTCCTGGGGTTGATTTGTTCAACTAAACCCTTTAAGGCAGTGCTCCAGTGTGGCAACAGTCAAATGACTGAAACAAGTAAAAGAATAAAATAATAAAAGAAAATATCTGTACATATACATACATATATATATACACACACATATATATATATATATATATATATACAAGGAAACCAAACACAAACAAACATAGAGGGTCGCTAGACCAGGATGAGAGGAAAATAGTGAATGCTGGGAGAAACATTTTTTTTGAAAAGAGAAAAGATAGGAGAGAGAAAATCTATAGTATGTTGGGTACGCTGGGTGAGTGTCTATAGTAAAATACACTCACCCAACATACCACGCCTGTACGTGTCTGTTGATAAAAAAAACAACAAAAAGAAAAGACCAATTTCTTCTACCCTACTGTGACAATATATAAAATTTTCCTAGTGGAAAATGGAGAAATCAAAATAAATGAAGAAATCTAAATAAACAACATAATCAAGACTGAAGGTAATGAAATTGAAAGTGAGGGTGATGAATTTGAGGGAGAAAACTTTGCATATAGATGTGTATATATATATTATGTGTGTGTGAATGTCTGTATATATATATATAAATATAAAAAAGAGTTTGTGTGTGTGCATGCACACATGTGTTCCTTATATATTTGAAAACTGAGTTGCCAGTTTTGACATATGTGATATTAAAAGATTCAGTAATCTTTCGGCTATCAAATTAACTTTGTTTTCATTTACATATTTTCTACATTATCTCAACAACCAGCTATAGTTATTTGAGAGACACTGCTTTACAACAACCAGGTTTCATTAGAAAGTGTTGCATTACGAGAGTGACAGTGTGTGAATAATGGAAGTAATATTTCTATGAATTAGTCATGTCTGTACTATAATAAAGAAAGCTGCTTTTCATCTATCTCTATATATATAAAGGCACAACTCTTTTTTTGCTACTAAAATAACCTCAGAAACAAGGTCAGATTGCACAATTTTCAGGTCATTTTCGGATAATATTTCAATTTACTTCTAGTGTTTCACTTTCGTCCAATGTTTCATGCATATGTAGAATTCTACTCAAACATTTATGTAAATGTACATGTAAATATTTATTAAAATAAGTCACAACCAAAAAAATTTCATTAAAAGATATCCAGTTCTCTATATGTTATGAGGAAATGCAGTCACTCTCTCTCACATATGGACATACACACATACATACAAAAAAGATGTATGCATATGTATTTATGTACGTGTACATGAAAGATAATGTGTATGTGTGTGAGAGAGAGACAGAAGGAGAGAGAGTGAGCAAGTGCAACTTATACATGCAAAAAATACATACATGACAACACACACCTTCACTTTCTTTCTTTCTCTCTCTCTCTCTCTCTTACACACACACACATGCATCCATACACACACTTATACATATATATTTAAACATACATGTATATATATAGAGAGAGAGCTACAGATTTTGGGTTCTGATGATATGTTGTAAAGCTAAGCTCTTTATGGATGTGAAACCCAGGGTAATCCCATAAACTGGCCTTATCTATCTTTATATATTCGAGGGAATGCAACTTTTGAAGCCAACCCTGTGATGCAATTTGAAAAGCCAGCCACTTAGATGGATAAGAGTGAACATCTCTATATACTATGTTGGATACTTTTGGTGTTCGTCTGGTATGTTGATTTGTTTATTTTTTATGTATCTTGATTATGCCTGCACTGAGGATTAGAAAGTGGATTATGTACACTAACTATGAAATCATATGATATGTGGCTGAATCTGTTTTTAAGGGGTTAGCTTTGAAAGTTGTATTCCCTCGCATTCAGTACACTGTGTATTTATTATGGTAGTTTTGACTAATAGTGTGAGGCATTTATGTGTAGTAATGCCCTTAATATAAATAGATATATTTAATGGGAATAATTATAAATTTTTCCCTTAGAAGGTTTTCACACTGACTACATGATAAATTCTCATAAAGAATTAATCCTATTTTAAATTATATATATATATATATAGTAGATAGATAGATAGATAGATAGATAGAGAGAGAGAGAGAGAGAGAGAGAGAGAGAGAGAGAGAGAGAGAGAGAGAGTGGGAGCGTGAACATGTGAGTTACCGACATGCATTTTTTTCTTGCCTCTCTTCTCTTTTCATATCCCTTTTCTTCCTGTCTCTTGGACTTTTCTCTGTCAACCACTCAAGGACTATGTTTGAATCTTTATATTTTGACTCCATGACTGATTTTATAAATTTTCTCCTTCTTTGAGCATCAACCTAATAATACTAACTGTAAATAGCCCCCCTGTACTTTTGTATTTGATTTTGTCTTGTTATTGCTTTTGTGTGTGTATTATGTGTGTTTGTGTGTGCGTGTGTGTGTGTGTGTGTGTGTATGTGTGTGTGTATATCTTTTATCTTTTATTTTTATCTTTTACTTGTTTCAATCTTTAGACTGTAGCCATACTGGGGCACTGCCTTGAATTTTTCTGTTTTTTTTTAGTTGAATGAATTGACCTCAGTATTTATGTTTTTTAAAGCCTGATACTTATTCTATCAGACTCTTTTTGATGAACCACTAAGTTATGGGGATGTAAACATACCAACACTGGCTGTCAAGCAGTGGTGGGGAACAAACACAGACACAAAGACACATACACACATATATATGATGGGCTTCTTTCAGTTTCCGTATACTAAATCCACTCACAAAGCTTTGGTTGGCCTGAAGCTAAAGTAGAAGACACTTGCCCATGGTGCCATGCAGTGGATGCAAATCTGGAACCATGTGGTCAGAAGCATGCTTCTACCAAACAGTCATGCCTGTATATGTAATGAGCTTCTTTCATTTTTCCATTCACCAAAGAAATTCACTTGCAAGGCTTTGGTTGTCCTGGGGCTGTATTAGAAAACACATACTCAAAGTGCCACACATTTGAACTGAATCCAAAGCTGTATGGTTAGGACGCAAGTTGCTCAAACACACAGCTATGCTTGTGCCTATCAGATTTATTTACAAGGCATTGCTCAACCTGCAGTAATAGCAGACACTTGGCCAAAGTGCCTTGCCATGGAATTGAACATGGACCCACATGATTTCATTGCAAAGTTCTTAACAACATGGCTAGACTTGCATTGTATATGGTAATAATGGTAATGTTAATGTCATTTGAATATATGTGTAAATGAAGTGTGTGTGATTGTTTTTTTTTTTTAACCCTTAGATCATCCTTGTTGAAATATATTTATGATCAAAGGTTTTTCCAACGTTGACCATCCCATCATTTTTGTTCTGATATAATGTATCTAATGACTACATTTGCTTATGTATCCTTTCCTTTTCTCTTAAGAGGGTAGGTTGTGACTGTAGAGAGGTAAAGTTGCAACTTTTTAGAAGTGGATCAACCACACACATAGATACTGCCTCTGTGTGTGTGTGTTCTCATTCATCTGAACATAAATTTTGTGGTCATTTAATGTTTGTGTGAGTGTGTACTTAGGTACGATATATATATATATATATATCATGTTAAACCGTTAATTTCTATACATTTTTTTCTCTCTCCATTTTTTCCTCATCCCCTTTCTGTCGAAGAGTGTAGGCCCAAGATGTTAAAGACTTTTCCATTCTTCCACACCTTCAAACTCATACACCTGCTTGTTTTTTCCCTCACCTGTCTACATCACTTGGTTTCTGTATATTTGAACTATATATATGTATACACACACACACATCTATATCTATATGTATGTGCATATATATGTATATGTATATATATATATATATATGAACATATATGAACATGCACGCTTACGTGAATACTATGAACTTTTTACCCCCTTACTTTTACTCCCTCCCCTCACTTAGCGGTCATTCAAATAGCTCTTTTGTCTTAATAATGGTCAATCACACACACAGTAATTTCTCTTTGTATAACGTTCATTTTCATACCATTTTTCCGATGGCTGGATAACTGAAGAGATGGCGGCATGGATTTCTATCTCGGCATCCGAAACTGGGAGTTTTATCATGGTTACTGAATAATTGTCACATATTACATTTACAGATATATATATATATATTAATATATATATATATATATATATATATATATATTATATATATATTATATAAACTTAGTAAATAAAACTTTGCCGCTACTGAACTCATTAGAAATAGCAGCTAAAACTTTTTATAGCTATTCTATACTTAAAGAAAATCTTCTATATATAGTGTTTGCTTAATTCAATAAAAGTTTAGAAATAGTTTAAAAGTTTTTTAGCTGCTATTCTAGTTGTATGCGGCAAGTAATTTATTTACTAAGCTTAAGTATTAGCTTTTAGTTTTTACTGCTATTTCTAATGAGTCATATAAGTATTTTACTAAGCCCTTTATATAATGTAATAATTGAATTCGCTTGAATGGTCCTTTTATACTGAACACTGGTGAATTGATTAATAATAATAATTTTGCCCTCATTGTTGAAATAATATATATATATATATATATATATAGTATATGTATATATATATTATATGCATATTTTTGTAATCTTTTATCTTATTGATCAGTCATGATTGCTGTTATGCTGAGACAGCCTTGAAGAATTTTAGTCAAATAAGTTGACCTTAGATTTCTCTTTTTTTAAGCCTGATACTTATTCTATCAGATTCCTTTGCTGTACTGCTAAGTTACAGGGACATAAATGCACCAACACGGTTCTCATGGTGTGCTGGGAGACAGACACAAAGACACAAATAGATAAATATTTGATAGGCTTCTTTCAGTTTTCATCTATGGAATCCACTCACAAAACTTTGGTTGTCCCGAGGCTATAGCAGAAGGCACTTGCTAAGGTACTATGCAGTAGAACTGAACCTGGAACCATGTGATTGGGAATCAAACTTCTTATCTCAATTACCTCACAGTCATGTACATATATATATGTATGTATATATGTATGTGTTTACATATATATATGTATGGCGGCAAGCTGGCAGAAACGTTAGCATGCCGGGCGAAATGCGTAGCCGTATTTCGTCTGCCGTTACATTCCGAGTTCAAATTCTGCTGAGGTCGACTTTGCCTTTCATCCCTCTGGGGTCGATAAATTAAGTACCAGTTACGCACTGGGGTTGATGTAATCAACTTAATCCCTTTGTCTGTCCTTGTTTGTCCCCTCTGTGTTTAACCCCTTGTGAGTAGTAAAGAAATATATATGTATGTGTTTGTGTGTGTGTGTGTGTGTGTGTGTATGTGGATGTGTGGATGTATATATATATATATTTGTGTATGTGTGTATATATATATATATATATATATACATATATATGTATATATACATACGTATATATACATACGTATATATACATACTTACATCTATATGTATATACATATGCATATGTGGGCTCAGGACGTCACGGAATGTAAACATCACAAAAAATGAAAACATGAGATACGAAATATGAATACATGGAATATGAAACTTTTTTTGCTACAATGAAATAAACAAATGGAAAACAAGATAAGTAACATAACGAACGACTCTTCATCAGTTGTCGGCTGTTTTCTAATCTGTATTTTGAGCAATTCATTGACAAGATACGCCTGTGATAAAACAGTTGCTCCCACAAAGCAAATTAAATGAAATTTGGGATTTTACAGAGAGTCAAAACTGGTAACAAAAACAGGACAGTGAAAGCAAATATATATATACATACAACTATGTGCATATAAATATAAACAGACTAACATTTGGATTTTTATAAGTGTTGAAATGTGTATTGTAAGAAACAAATATAATGATAATGTTCTTTGGAACCCAGAAACGCCATTAGAACAGCAGAAATATTGGGTAATTACCCTTACAAAGTGGAAAAATTTGTCAAGGAACAGCCATTGGTAAAGCACTTGGCTGGAGTCTTCAAGGGATGTGGGTTCACATCCTATTGTTGTTTGTTGACAAATTTCATCATCATCATCGTTTAACGTCCGTTCTCCATGCTAGCATGGGTTGGACGGTTCGACCGGGGTTCTGGGAAGCCAGAAGGCTGCACCAGGCTCCAGTCTAATCTGGCAATGTTTCTACAGCTGGATGCCCTTCCTAACGCCAACCACTCCGTGAGTGTAGTGGGTGCTTTTTACGTGCCACCTGCACAGGTGCCAGATGTAATTTACCACCCAATATTTCTGCTGTTCTAACAGTGTTTCTGCATTCAAAAATGAATTATCATCTTATATATATATATTTTTTCTCATTCGTATATATTTTTCCTTTATATATATTTTTTTAGGTGTAATTCACATTTAATTCTTAATTAATTATGGTTTAAACTGCAGGGTTCAACAAATTTATTTACACATCCATATGTTTTGACATACTAGGAATTTATACATCTGGTTAGTTTGATATACTTTTAAGTTGGAATATATAATTATAGATAAAGTTATAAACGGGGGATAGGTGGACCTGAAGATTGGGGTTGTATATAAGGGGAAGTTCTGTAAGAGACTGCTTGTCTCAGGAACATAGTATACAACCTCATGAAACATGTGTAGTCGACAATTTTGAACATGAATAGTAAGTATTAAATATAATATTCTATGACATGGTTGAATTTATATTCTGATTTGTTGAATTTTATGGGGATTTCTATATACACACACACTGATATATATATATATAGATGCAGGCGTAACTGTGTGGTAAAAATTTTGCTTCCCAATCACATGGTTCTGGGTCCACTCCCACTGTGTGGCATCTTGGGAAAGTGTCTTCTACTATAGCCTTGGGCCATCCAATGCCTTGTGAGTGGATTTAGTAGATGGAAACTGAATGAAGCCCATCTTATCTGTATATAGATATGTATATATGTGTGTGTGTGTCTTTGTGTCAGTGTTTGTCCCACATCACTGCTTGACAACCAGTGTTGGTGTGTTTACATCCCATTACTTAGCAGTTTGAAAAAAGGACTGAGAAAATAAGTACTAGGCTTTAAAAAAACCCTGGGATCGATTTGTTCGATTAAAACCCTGCAAGGCGGTGCTCCAGCATGGCCACAGTCAAATAACTGAAACAAGTAAAAGAATAAACAGTAAAAGAATACACACACACATCTATATATATATATATATATATATATATATATATATGGGTGTATATCTATTATCTTAAAGAAATATTTCTGAAATTGTCAGAAAATAAAATGTACAAGAACAATTATATTAAAAAAAATAGATAACACCTTCCGTTACGCGCGTGCACACACACACACACACACAACATACACACACATGCATACACACATGTGCATGCACACACACACACACTCATAATTGAAAGAATGGAAAGAAACAAAAATGGAGAAGCTGAAAGAAAGTATAAAACAATAGAATTATCCTGTTTGGACCTGAGCAAGGAGGGGAAAAAAATGAAGGAGGGGAGAGGTGTCTGTTGGGTTGTAGGTGGATGGGATGAGTTGGAAATGCGAGAAATGGAGAGAAAGAGAGAGAGAGAGAGAGAGAGAGAGCGGGGCAGAGAGGTGGGGGAGGAAGATTATTGGGGAGAAAGTTTTTGTTTGTTGGGAAGGATAATAAATTATTGTGCCATGACAAATGTATAGAAGTTGTCTGAAAGTTGAAGATGCATATGTCTGACTGTCAGTCTGTTTGACAGTCTCTCTTCCTTTCTTTCCATAAACATGTATTTATTCATAGCATATATGTACATGCATATATTTATGCATATATACACACATGCATGCATACCTATGTATGTATGTGTATATATATATATATATATATATATATATATAATATATATATATATATATATATACATCATATATATGTATATATATGTATGTATGCATATATATATATTGTGTGTGTGTATATATATATATATATATATATATATATATACATAAACACGTATGTATTGCACATTCTATATATATGATATATATATATATATATTTGTTTGTATGCATATATATATGTACGTAGATATGCACATATATATATATTATACACACATGCAAACACACACACACTCACTCACACACATATATATATGCATATATATGTATAATATGTATGCATATATATATGCATCTGTATATCTATCAATCTATCTATCTATCTATCTATCTATCTATCTATCTATCTATCTATCTATCTATCTCTATCTATCTATATACACACACACACTTATGCATAGATGCATATGCACACACAAGCATATATGTATTTGCACACATATTCACACATGCATATTATAGAATAGTCACACATTCACACCTGTACACCAATACGCGTGCGCACACACACACATCTCTTCTCCTTTCTCTCTACATACATACACGCATGTATGTATGTGTGTATTTGAATATATTTGCATATGGGCGCATATTATTTGCTATATATATATTGAAAATGAAGACAACCTCTTGCTCTTCTTGTCCCCCCACCCCACCCCGTTGGCAATAATTTACCTCCTCTTCCTCCACCTTCTCTAATTTTGTTTGTTTTTCATTTCCTTTTTTTTATATCAACTTATGCTTTTCATAATTCCTCCTACATGGGCACATTCCTCGTCTCTCACTGCTTACCCTTTCCTTCTCCTTACTATCATCATCATCATCATCATCATCATTATTATTGTTGTTATTATTATTTATTACTTCTTACAGCCCCCCCTACTTCCACCTCTCATACCTTTTCTCTTCCTAGCTTTCCCTCCCTCCCTCCCTCCTTCCATTCTTCCCTTCTATTCTTGCTTCCCCCTACCCCTCCAACTCCCCAGCCTGCTCATCTGTCTTTCTCTCTTCTTTTATATCACTCTCTCTCTCTATATATGTATATTCCATCGCCCCTCCCACCTGTCGTCTTTCCCTCCCTCCCTCTCCCCCTCTCTCCTTACATTATCTTCCCATCACCAACTTTTCTCTCTCTCTGTATCTGTGTGTGTGTGTGTGTGTGTGTTGGTGTATATATTCCAACTCTGGGGGCTCCATTCCTTCAGTTAGTTTTCAGTAGTCCTCCCATCAACAACAGCATCAGCACCCAAAGCAGCAGCAGCAACAACAGAAGCAACAGCAGCTACAGTGCCATCAGTATCATTAACCTTTCCCCTTCCTCCTTCTCCTCCTCCTCAATTTCCTCCTCCACCTCCTCACCCCCTCCCTCTCATTATTCTCCTTCCCTCTTCCTTGTGGGCTTGGTCATCATCATCATCATCATCATCATCATTATCATCATCATTATCCTATCCTGCTGACTGCAGCACCCACTGCCATCACCACCTCCATCACTGCTACCACCACCACCACTGCCACCGCCACCACCACCTCAGTCTTTGCTAGCATCATCATCATCATCATCATCATCAATGCCATCCATTGTCAACCCAGCATCATTATTATCATCATTATCTATAACCCAGCCATCTATACCACCTTCTTCACCACCATCACCATTGCTGCTGCTGCCACCACTGCTACTGCTACTATCATCATCATCATCATCATCACCTCTGCTGCTACCACTGCTGCCACTGCCGACACCAGCACCGGTATAACTGTACAAATCTTCTGGAAGTACCACTGCTGCTGTCACTAGCACCACCACCACCACCACCACCACTGCCGCTGTCGCCACCATCGTCGTCACCACCACCATCACCGCTACCAATATTAGTGCTTCAGTTCTATTTATCAGACAGCTAGCATCATCTTAATCATTGTCTCACCCGGAGCAACAAATGAACAACGGGGGTTTTAGCCCGACACTTTGGACAAGTTTTTTTATCTCTCTTTCCCCATCATTTTTCTTATCTCAGCTGATTAGATTAAACCAACTCAGTCGACCAATTAATCAGTTGACCGGGCAATTAATTAATTAAACAATTAAGTTTACCAATCCAATCCAATTAACCAATCATGTTTTTCAACACTGCCAGGTGGGATATATCCATATCTATTTTATATAATATATATGCACATATATATATCTTTATATATATATATATAATATATATATTATATATATATATATATATATATATTAATGTGTGTTATTATGATTTATATTGCATTTGCAAATTCGTTTTGCAAGAATTTTTTTTTTGCAAAACCATGTGTTGAAATCAGTGTAGTACTGCTCTGGAAAAGTCATATTGCCAACGAACACATGCATGCATGGTTTATAGTTAACTTCAGTTTTAGTTTTTTATTGTTAATTATTTTGTCATTTTTCTGTTTTTAATTCAATGAAAAATTACATTAGAGTGATGGAAAATTTCATGACAAACTAATTAGATAACAATAATGAATAAAAAAAAGCAAAATAAGAAAAAAAAAAACTTCTGTGAACTACCATGACCAGTGTGTGTGTGTATGTGTGTGTGTGTTTATTTGCAATATGACCCTCCCAAATAACAAAAATATGTATTTCATTTTTCTTTCTATTGCTTTTTTTTGTATTTATTTTGTATCAAATTTTATTTACTCATATTCGTAGTTTAGAAAATTACCTTGCTATTTCTTCATGCTACTTAAACAAACATGCATACACAAACAACAATAACAACAACAATAACAACAACTATAACAAAACGTTCTTATTGAAGAGAGGTGAAGATGATAAAGATGAAAATGAAACTGGAAAAGGAAATTAATATCTCCAGTAACTGTCTGATAAGTTACGCTTTATACAAGTGGCATGGACCATAAAAAGCAACATCATTATTATCATTGTTAAAATCATTATTGTTGTTATTAGGTTTGTTATTATTGTTTGTTGTTGTTATTTTTATCGAATTTAATTTTCTTTTTCCTAATTTGATGTCTGTCTACCCCCACCATCCATACATTTTATGTGATCTTGTCACCTCCATCAGCACCCCTGTAGTAAATAAAACAAATCCTCGTTACTATAATTATTATTATTATTATTATTAGTAGTAGTAGTAGTAGCAGCAGCAACATTGATTTGTTTCCAAATTTAATCAGTGAGGATTATGAATGGATACATGTTAAAGTTTGTCCCCAAGTGCCAATTTTGTGCCCCTGTTACATATTGAATTCAAATCCTGTGTTTTGACTTATATTGATCTCGGGGAGGTTAAAAAACCCAAACAAGTACCAGCAATTATAACTGAGGGTCAATTCAACTGACCAAACCTCCCTCCACCTCTTTCCCACATGTTGATCCATTGGCAGTAATCACTAGTGAATCAGTTTAAATTGCACCAGAATCAACTTTGCATTGCATCCCTCTGGGGTCGATAAAGTTAAGTATCAGTCTAGCACATGGGTTGATAGTTATCAGCTAATGCCCACCCAACTCCCTTAAAATTGATGGCCTTGTGCCACAATCAAAACCATAAGTGAATCATTATAATTGTTTTGTGATTATTGCATAAAAGTAAATAAGTAGAGTAGAATAAAATCAAATTGTTATTGAAAGTTGCCTGTCAGAAACAGGAATATGAGGAAGTAAACAAATATGCTTTTTGATATTTCAGTTTTGTTTTTTCTTTTCCTTCACTATCCTGATTTCAAATCTTGCCTGAGTTCACTTTATCTTTCATCTCTTTCGTCAATAAAATACGTATCGAGTTGATCCGGTACACTCATACAGCCTTCTAAGCATTTGTGATTTGGTATCAGTCTAAGAATCTTTATGATCGACATTCACATTATTATTAATATTATTGTCACTATCATGTGTTTACAACAGAAACATGCGCGTTTCATGTTGCACTACTTGTTGCACCTCAGGGTTTTTTAGGGCATGTGCAGCATTGTATTTCACTGATGTGGAATTGTGTTTTTGTAACTGCATCTATTGTTGTTGTGGATCAGAGAGAATTGATTTAGTGTTTGAGAAAATGCTTTATACTAATTATTCCAGCTCTTTACATTCTGAGTTGAAATCCTGCCAAGGTCACTTTTGCCTTTCATCCTGTCTTATGAAAGTACCAGTTAATTACTGAGGTCAGTTTAATTGACTAACCCTCTCGCTCAAATCTCATGTCCTGTGCCTATATTAAAACATTATAACTTTAATTATTATTGTTGTATTTTGGGATGGTCATTTTTTTTCTCCTAGTAAAAATATGCACTATATATTTATTCCTCACTCACTTAATACTATTCTTATTTTAACTCAAGTCCGTTGTCTGGAGATCTTTTGTTACACATTCACAC
>NC_042997.1:99857442-99882442 GCF_006345805.1 Octopus sinensis | reverse complement strand
TATGAGTTATCCAAATGAATACAAATGGCAAATAAGAGACTCTAATAAATCATTTCTTTGTATGAAAGGGAGCTGGAAATTTATATGTGCCCTGTCTCAGTTACATGGTTTCGATTTTAAAATTGGATGCACTGACTTAAGTATCAGGTATCAACTATATATATAAGTGTGTGTGCATGGGTCCTGAAAGCATATCGTTAATGTCTATTTCACCACTTCCCTTGCACCAAATCTATTCATGTTGAGCGTTTCCCACAACTTACCTTGTAACGCCTGTCTCTCCTTTACCTTTCTAAATTTGGCTCTTTTTTCTTCAACAACTGTAATTATATATGAACAGAATTGCACATATTCCATACCTGCTTTTGTGCTCTCAGTTATATGTTTCCTTGGAAACACTTCCCTTGTCACTCTTCTTGCATTCTCAACATCATTATCACTTTATTTTCCACCGAATACCCCTTTCGTCTGAACACTGTCTTGTATCTGCCATCGATGGCTACCCAACATTTTTTCTGTAACTTACTGTATCCACCCTTATGTACTTTTGACCTCTATCTCTGCCAGTGTGCTATCTACCTCCAGTTTTTGTGCATAGCCATGTACCACCACTTCCTCCCTGACCAGCTCCTATTTTCCTTTATCCTCCCTGCTAAACTAAGATTCACCACTGACTATGCCTCCACCCATGTTCACCATTCACTGCATTCACCTCTATCTCCATCTCTATCTATCTACCACTTTCCTTTCACATGCTGACAAATCTATACATTCAGCTATCCTCAATTCTTTGTCCCCATTCTCTCTTTATCCACCTTCTTGTTTCTTGAGGGTATGTTCTAACACCTCATCTCCACCATCCTTTTCTACTTTGCTGATGTGGTAACCATGTATCTCCTGTACAGCGAAACACCTACATCTGTTCCTTTGTCATACTTTAACCTCTGAACAACTGTCACAGATCCACCCTCCCAATTCAATATTATATCAACATTAAGTCGAGGGGACTTGTGTTGCAAGTTACCTGGTGACCTCAGTAGTCCTGGTTCCATGAAAAAAGCATTCAGTAACACTCTGTTGTAAAGTGGTTGGCATTAGGAAGGGCATTCAATTGTAGAAGATATGGCAAAACAGATGTCAGGGTTCAACACACTCTTCTGGCTTGTCAGATCCTGTAGAACTGTCCAACATGAAATACAGACATTAAATGATGATGACATACATACATACATACATACATACATACATACATACATACATACATACATACATACATACATACATACATACATACATACATACATACATGCATGCATGCATGCATAACATACATACATAAAAAATACAAAAATGGGACAAGAATGCAAAACATCTAGACAGTTAGGTGAAACAAAAAAAGGAAAACAAAATATCCAGACAAATGATACAAGGAAAACAAGGACGGATCATTTGGAGTTTTCATTCAAGTTTCAGATTATCTTTGCAATTCCGGCTGGACATACGTACATACATACATACGTACATACATACATACATACATACATACATACATATTGGGTCATCCCCTAAATAATGCATTTTTTTTAATGTTTTTATTTTTCAAAATTAAGATAAGCAAAGTTCTTTTTTAATCTAAAATATATTCTCCTTCATTTTCTACAATGCTCACTGTATGTAGCTGAGCATTATCTTGATGGAAGAACACCTTTCGTCCTGAAACCAAAGATGGTAATTTTTCTTCTAGCGCTAACTTGAATGACTGTTTGAATGACCAAATCCAAGCTTCTCTGTTAGTTCCTCAACAGTTACAATGGGATTTTGTTCTACCAGAGTTTGTAGGACATCCTTGTCAAGCTCTACAGATGTTCCAGGATGAGGCTCATCTTATAGACTGTAGTTTCCAGCTCAGAATTTCTGGAACCACTACTGACACTGTCTTGCACCTATTGTCCAATCCCCATATACTGGATTAATATTTCTTGCACTTTCAATTGCATTGTTACCGTTATTGAACTTATAAAGCAAAATATGCTGAATATGCTCCTTTGTGACTTCCATTATAGCTTTGAAAAAATAACTGTTAAAATTGAACTGCACTCTTCAAAATGTGCACCAAGAATAAGTCAGGGTAAAATTACTACCTGCTTTTATAGCAAGTTGATGCAGGTAGTTTATCCCATCCCCCTCCGACTTTTAGTTCATGCAATTGAAAAAGCCACATTATTTATGGGCTGACCAATGCATGCATACATACATACATACATACATACATACATGTATGCATGCAAATGGTACTTGTGCCAGTGGCATGTAAAAGCACCCATTATACTCTTGGATTGGTTGGCGTTAGGAAGGGCATCCAACCATAGAAAACCATGCCTAGTCAGACTGGAGTCTGGTGCAGCCTTCCAGTGTGCCAGCCTAGTCAAACTGTCCAACCCATGCTAGTATAGACAACAGACGTTAAATGATGATAATGATGATAAAAATTAAAATAATAAATGCACCCTTTTAAGGCCTAGCCAGGCCCATGGGCTTGGTTTCCCGGTTTCAATGGAGTATGTGTTCCCCAGCTGGATGGGATGCCAGTCCATTGCAGCATTACTCATTTTTGCCAGCTGAGTGGACTGGAGCAATGTGAAATGAAGTGTGTTGCTCAAGAACACAACACATCGCCCGATCCAGGAATCGAAACCACAATCTTATGATCATGATGCTGACACCCTAACCACTGAGCCACACACCTCCATGATGATAATGATAATGATGATATTCTGAATCACAACTGGCTAATGAACAGGAACGTGATGTTTTTGCAGTTTTAATAATAAAGCATATTACTCTACCTCCAGTATTTGAGTACTATTTTTTACCACTTTTTTTCACATTTATGTGCTTACTCTGGTATATATATCTCTCTCTGTATCTATATGTATTATTTAATTTCTCTGTCTGAAGAATTTCTAATAGGAAATTCCTTATATATCTATCTAACATATAAAACTTTGTAATTCTTATTAGCAAATGAAACAATATCTTGTTTTGTTATACATATATGTCTGTGTATGTACACACACACACACATGTATGTATTTACATAGGCATTATTATTATTATTAATGTATATATATATATGTATGTGTGTGTGCATGTGTGTCTGTTAGCATGTATGTATATTGGCATGATATGTTCACATGTTTAAGAAGTCCACTTTGCAATCAAGATTCTGAGAGAGGTCCTACTGCATTGCAAATACACACACACACACACACACACACACACACACACACACCACACACACACACACATACACACACACAAGCATAAATAGTTGTACGTTTTCATTCAAAGAATGAGGGAAACCAAAATTTGTAATCAAAGTACACACTGCACTAGCACATCAATTCAGAGAGGATATATTTGTTTTCATAGAAGTGAGTGGGGGAAACAAAATTACTGAGAATGCAAGTCTCATTTTTGTCTACAAAATTTTTCTTTTCTTTCTTTTTTTTTGTTTCAAAAAATTCCAAACATAAAAGTATATATAGATTCCTATGTCTAAATGTATCTCTGCAATTTCTTATCAAAAGGTCTATGATATCTTTTGATGACTAATTATCGATCGTCAATTTGTAGGAAATAATGTCTGCATTAAAAATATTTCAAACACATTATTTGATTTTTACACTTTGGGTCTGCAAAGATTATGGGTATAGTTCGTCCAGCACTAATGATTTTGTAAATAATATGAGAAAACACTGACAAACATGCACACGTTTCTATTGTGTCTAATAAGAATATTGGATTTGGTAAATACTTGGCTTGTAAGGAATGAACTATTCTGATTCATGTATGTGTTTGTTTGTTATACAAACATACATATTTATGTATCTGTATAATGTGTGAGTGAGTGTGTGTACATATGCATACATACATATACACATACATACATACATAATACATACATACATACATACATACATACATACATACATACATGCACACACATATACACATTCACATAATATATATTAACTAGCATTATCACCCGTCGTTGCCGGGTCATAGTGCTAGTGCATATATATATATGTGTATATATATGTGTACATATTACATGTACATCTATATATATACATCTACACATTAAATACAAAATACAAAGTTATATCTTGATATCGCTAGTGATAACAATACTCAAAATATATAACAGACTGGAATTGTAAGCCCGTCTCTTGCAATTTCAATCAATTGTATCTTGTCCTCCCTCTTGTATAGAAGTGTGGCTACAATCCAGCCTACCTCAACTTCTGTGGGGGGGGGGGATTTTAAATTTTCATCGGGCACGTCCTACATCCCAGATATAAAAGTAAAAATAAAATATTTCCACTTTGCAAGTTCGAGTTGAGTACTCCCTTGCACGCTCCGTTGACTCGATCCTTGCTTCTATTGTGGCGAATTTACCACCACTGGTTAGATACCTTTCATAGTCACACCAAGACACTTTTCGATGGTGCTTTCCTCCAGGTGTTCAAATCTTCTTTTTTCTCTACATTGTATACTTTATAGACAATAGTCTTTTCTTTAATTTAATTTTTTTTTATCCATCTGGACTATTCCATTTCTGCTTGCTAATTTTATTTTTAATTTATTCCCATTCATGTGAAACCACTTATTCAAGTCATTGATGCAATTTTATACCAATTGCTATTTTTACTTTTGTTATGTTACGATTATATTATACTTTAGTTTGATTTTAATTATTACTTACTACATGTAATTCAATTGTTATTATTATTTTTATTGTTAAAGTGAAAGTATCTGACATAAAATAGAAAAATGTTTTTGTTTCGCTTTTAACACGTAATACTGAAATAGTGGAGAAGATATGATATTGCTATGGGCTCGCTCTAGGCAAGAAGTTGAACATTTTTTTTGCCCATGAAACTACATGGACCCTAAGTAAGGCATGTGTAAAATTTGAATGAAATTGGTTGTGTAGTTCTCAAGTTTCAGGGAATCGTAGTGGAGAAGATATGATATTGCTGTGGGCTCGCCCTAGGCAAAAAGTTAAACATTTTTTTTGTCGATGACACTCGCTGGACCCCAAGTAAGGCATGTGTAAAATTTGAATGAAATTGGTTGTGTAGTTCTCAAGTTTTAGGGAAACACACAGACAGACAGACAGACAGACAGACACACATTCTCAGTTTTATATATATAGAGATTATATTTGTGTTTGTATGAATGTATGCTAGGTAGATGTGTGTGTATTTATGTGTGTGGTATAAAATTGTAATGATTTTTTGGACGATAACTGATGAGGAAAGGGCATGTCTATGTCATCATCATCATCATCATCATAGCTGGCATGGGTTGGATGGTTTGATAGGAGCTGGCCAGCTCTGTGTCTGCTTTAGTATGGTTTCTATGGCTGGATGCCCTTCCTAATATCAACTACTTTACAGAGTGTACTGGGTGCTTTTATGCAATACTGGCATGGATACTTTCTTGTGGTACTGATATGGGTACGTTTTTACATGGCACCAGCACCCACAAGTCTGCAAGATTAGGAGCACTCAGCTGAAGAGGGATGCAAGGGATATGCCTGTATGTAAGGACAACCACAATGTATCTTCTTAAGCACTGCAAACCACCAGCAGTCTTGATCCCCATGTCATCTCTGTGAGACCCAATATCTGAAGATCGTTTCTCACCACTTCGTCCCATGTCTTCCTGTGTCTACCCTTTCCACATGTTCCCTCCACAATTAGAGATTGGCACCTCTTGTTGAGCTTCTGTTTTAATTTTTGAAACTCACACACACACACACACACACACACCACACACACACACAGGTATATGGCTACTGAAATCCACAAGTTTTTTTCATTCCCTCTGTTTATTTTCTCTCATTCCTTTCTGTTGAAGAGCGCAGGCTCAAAATGTAAAAGAATTTTTTCATTTTTCTGAGTGTCAAACTAATACACTTGCTTGTTGTTCATGCACATGTCTTCATCTTTTGTTTTTCTATAAATTTCAACTATATATATATACATGTATATCTCAAAGCAAAAGACTTGGAAAAAATGGTATATTTTTAATTCCAAGTTACACATATTTCGTTACAGGATAATAATCATTTTTGAGTCTTTGTCTGAAGAATTATGAATAGGAGATTCTATACAGGTTTTTTTCTACACATATATCTTTGTAACTCCTAATCTATAATGAAAGATGTGGAACGTGGAATTAGAAATATACCAAATTTCCCCAGTCTTTTGTTTTGATATTCAATTACTTTGCAAATAGAATTTTAAATGCTATGTGTGTCTCATTCAAAATAAAACATCTATATACATACTTTTGATTATTCACCCTTTATACTCTCTCTGCCTCTCTTCCTGTCTGTCTGTCTGTCTCTATGTGTGTGTGTGTGTGTGTGTGTGTGTGTGTGTGTGTGTGCGTGTGTGTGTATATGTGTGTGTGTGTTAAGAAGAAGGAGGCAGTCAAAATTTTGGATAATTCTCTATTAGTGCTTTCGTTTGCCAATAAAGAAAGAGCTGGTTTCTAACCTAGATTCATGGCTCCTTCACTGGAATTTCAGCATCATCAACAGGGTATTTTTGTATGTATGTATGTATGTATGTATGTATGATAGGGCGTTTGATAGGGCATCTAGCTGTAGAAACCATGCCAAATCAGACTGGAGTCTGGTGCAGCCTTCTCCCCCATCTTGCCAGCTCTAGTCAAACCGTTCAACCCATGCCAGCATGGAAAACGGACATTAAATGAGGATTATGATGATGATGATGATGATGACGACATGTTCATATATATGCATGTGTATGTGTGTGTGTGTGTGTGTGTGTGTGTTTGTATATATACATATATGAAGAAGTCCTACTGAATGATAACATTTGGTAGCTGATACCTGGGAAGGAGCTTTGGAAAGCATGCTATAAGGTTATTACCCAGATTATATTAAATCATACATCTATATGTGTGTGTGTGTATATATATATATATATATATATATATATATGCTAGTGTTTCTCTCTCTTTTTCTGTGTATGTGTGTGTTTATATATATATATATTCACATGCAGACAATTGTAGCTCAAGTTTTTCACTGATTAGATTGTCAAAGTATTTTGCCCTATTTCTGACGCATTTCATTATGTTCCCCATGACTGCCTTTTGCTCTCTGGATGTCTGGTATGTATATAATGTTGATGGTAAGTGTGTGTGTGTGTATGTGTATGCATATGTGGGTATGTTTTTTTGTTGGCTTCCTGTGTGATGTGTGAATATGTGTGCCCATAACTGGCTTTTAATGGTTAATGTCTCTGCTAGTGTGTGTGTGTGATTTTACTACACACGCACACACACATACACACACATTTTGTTTTATTTTCTTTTAGCTGAACATCTTGTGGATTTTTATTATTATTGTTTTGCTGATTCCTTTCGCGATATTGCCATGGCCAGTTTTTGTCTAGTTCTATGTCTGTCTGTCTGCCATTCCGTCTGTTTGTCTTTGGCAGCTTGCCATTCTATCTATCTATACATATTACACACGTGCATACACTTATTCCTAAATATACATACACTCATACAAGTGAACATACTCACAGGCAGATGCACACACACACACACACACACACACACACACACCAGGCAGATGCACACACACACACACACAGCAGGCAGATGCACACACACACAGGCAGATGCACACACACACACACACAGGCAGATGCACACACATACACACACACACACACACACACATTTGCACACACACATACATAAATATTGCTACCATAATAAACTGGAAGTTGTTGACAACTGAGTGCTGACTGACACCTACATGCATTTCATTACTAATTCTCACCTCACTGGTGGCATCTCCATCTCTATACATGGCTTGCACAGTTTTTATAAGACATTTATTTACACCTTAGTGCAGCAACCACCAGACTAGAGAGTGTCTTATCTAGTCAAAAGCCTTCTCCACTTTAACAACTTTAAGGTACAATGGCCTGTTCTTAGTTAAGTATCTCTGTAGTTTTCTCAGCAAAAATAGACAATCATTGGTACCTCGTTCAAACTGATCTCAGGTAAGCTAATTTTCCTTCTAATTAGCTGTGCTACTACTCTTATACCATTCTCATAACTTGTAGTAGCTCTTTTCTGGAGCATCTTCTTTGCCCTTACAGCTGTTGATACGGTTGTGCTGGACACTGAAAATAACACCTCTGTGACTAATCAACACATGTCCTGGTCCTTTTGCTTTCCCTCTGTTCTATAATGGTCATGTTGCTTTCCCTACCTTCCTGTCCTTAATTGCTCTTTTGATTGTAAAGCTGCTGACCTCAATAACTGGTCACTCTCTAGTATCCATTTGAGATGTGCCCTCTCTCTTCCACACATTCTCCAGATGTGGTAAGTTATTTTTTGCAGTGGCATCCCCTACCTTTTCCTTCTCATTACATACATATTTTTCTGCAATAATATCTTTTTTACACTGATACACTGCTTTGAAATCTGGAAGACCTCATTCTTCTGATTCTTAAATTGGTAAAATTTTTACTTTCTTTTTCTCTCATTTCTAAGTATAACTGACATTTAGTTTCTCTTGTGGCCACTCACTATCATTTCTTACTGCCTCTTTGATTTATGTCTTTGTCTGTCTTAGGTTCCGTTCCACCAATGCATCCCTTTCCATCTTGCTGGAACATTATTCCATCCACATATCTGATCGGAGGCACCCAGCAGTTTGTTTCTTAGAAATACCTGGTTGTTTGTCTCAGTTGTCCATCTCCTCTTCTTTCTTGCTGCTGCATTCACTTCTATCCTCATTTCTACCATCTGTCATTTCCTTTCATATTCTCATGAATCTATCTACTCACCCTCAGTTCTCTGTCCCTACTTTCTCTTTATCCACATTCTTGTATCTTGGAGGTATGCCTTGACACTATATTTCCACAGTCTTTTTTCCTCTATCCTGTTGGGGCCATGTCTCTTCTCTACAACAAAATGTTCGTTCTTGTCCTCCTACCATGCTTTAGTCTTTCAACACATGCCACAAAGCCACCTCCACTATTCTGTGCTCCCACTCTGCCAAGGGGCTTTTGTCTTGCAAGCTACTTGGTGACCTCACCAGTACTGGTTCCAGAAAATTAGCATTCAGTACATTCTGTAAAGTGGTTGGCATTAGGAAGGACAATCCAGCCATAGAAACCTTGCCAAAACAAATATTGAAGACCAATACAGCCCTCTGGCTAGTCAGAGCCTTTTGAACCATCCAACTCAATGAATACATTACTGATGATGACGATAAGGAAAATGATATATGTGTGTGTGTGTTTTCTTGTTTTCACATTGCAGTCTTGTTATAAATGACTGTCACTGTCATACAAACGAAGTCCCTCATTTTTAGTCTTCACTGAAAACCTAAAGAGATATTAGCTTGCTTGGAAATAGGTAAGTGTTGGCAACAAGAAGAGCATCTGGCCATAGATTTACATCATTGACTACCAGTTGAGCCAAGCTAGCATGGAAGAGGAGACATTGAAATTATGATGAAGAGGAGGAAGTGAATGTGTGTGTTTGTGTATAATTATATGCAGATATGTGTGTGTGTACACACACATATCTGCATATAATCACACACACACACCAGATTGTGGTTTCATTTCCTGGACTGGATGATAAGTTGTGTTCTTGAGTAAAACACATTATTTCATGTTGCTTCTGTCCACTCAGTTGTCAAATAGTCCTGTGATAGACAGTGTCCCATCCAGTGGGTAAATATATATACCACAAAATCTGGGAAACTTGCCTCATGAGCCCTTGACTCATGAAGGACCTTTGATCCCTTTGATATGTAGTTATATGTATATATAATTATTTATTTGTCTGTGTGCACACATTCATGTGTGTATGTAAAGTTTGCTAGCACATATTTTATGGACACAATGTGTAAGTGGAACAAACGGTTATTACTGATGTTAGCCAAGTGCCAATAATGGAACTTTTTTCTTTTATTAGAAACCAGTTCTCTTTTGGAAACAACAGTAATAAATAAAATTGAAAGACATACATACAAACATACATACATGTCTACATGCACACACCCTATGATTAAGCCATTTGTTACCTTATTTCTGTTGAAATACACAGGGTTTTGTTTCAATTAATTTTTTAAATAATAGTTTACTAAAATAATTTTATTTTTAAACTGATTCTTGGAAAATTGGAAATTTTTGGTGGAAGCTTTTTATTTCAATTACTTTAAAACTGTAAGTCTCAAGTGAGTTGGATTTTATACAATTGTGGAAATATAAAAAAAAACAAAGTAATAGAGAATCTTAACTGTAAATTTTATAAAAGTAAGAGGAGGAGGGACAGACAGAAACAGAAGGGCAGAAAAAGGTAACTACAAACAAAATATCAAACAATCAGAATTGAGGAATACAAATGGATAGTATTTATTTAATAGTGACATGGATTTTAGAAAACAAAAATCTACAACTTCAGAAGTTAAGAATAACAAAAAAAAAGAGGGAAATGGCTTTGCAGTAGAGCACTAAACTATCAAGCTAACAAGGTATCCTTTACCTCATTTACTTGACTTGCTAGAAACAGCATTAAAATCTCTCTTAAATCATACTTTATAGTCTTAAACAGGGTGGGACACACTGAACAAAGATAGGATGGACATTCCTAGAAAGCCTTTAACTCATACCAGTCCACCAACATTATTATGTTATGGATTATTTCACTGTCTGCTCTGTGTGACTCTATCGAGCCAATTGGTGGTATTATATACATTGATGTACTTTGATTCTTATCAATGCTTTGAAGCAAGAAGTATAATTTATAATATTTATATATACATAATATGTCTGTCTGTCTGTCTGTCTGTTTGTCTGTCTGTCTGTCTGTCTGTATGTATGTATGTATGTCTGTATGTATGCCTGAGTGCATATACATATCTACTGTCCATATAGGTGGATGCTGGTGAGGGCAGGGCCTGTCAACAGTTCCATGGACTCTGCCAGCACGCCATCTCAATAATATGTCCCCATAAGCTGTCTGGTTTTTTTTTCTTAGCTTTCAGTTATACCATCTTTTTATTTGCACAAAGCCACACACACACACATACTTTTATTCTATTGGATTTAGATTTAGTGACTGGACTGTGAGTATAGCAATACAGCCTGCAAGAGTTTTAGTCAATTATATTGACCCTAGTACTTTGGTAATCATTTTATTAATCTATCTATTTGTTGAACAAGTGAGTTAACCTTCGGCATAAAGGAATGCAACACAATGTTCCAATTTAATTTATACATGTAGATAATATACTTATGCATGCACGCATGTACACACACACACACACACACATACACACATGCACACACACATGTATGTGCATAATATGAACTAAGATATGAAATTATGCCCACACATACATATACACATGCATATAGAAGGCTTCTGCATAGTTTCTTATTTCTTTACTGCCCACAAGGGGCTACACACAGAGGGGACAAACAAGGACAGACAAACGGATTAAGTCGATTATATCGACCCCAGTGCGTAACTGGTACTTATTTAATTGACCCCGGAAGGATGAAAGGTAAAGTTGACCTTAGCGGAATTTGAACTCAGAACGTAGAATTTGAACTCAGGCTTCTGCATAATTTCTGCCTATCTAATTTTATTCACAATGCATTAGTGAACCCAAAGTTGAAGAACATTTTGCCCAAAATGCTGCAGTTTGGACTCAAATTTAGAATCACATATAAAACAAATTTTTATATCACACTGCTATTATGTGTGCATGTTTTGAAAATTAATAATTTCTGATTGCTTAGAATCCAATATTTTGCATATATCTTGAAGTTGAAAATAATGAAAATCATTCAAATCAAGAGATAGTAAAAATCTTTTCTGGTCTTCCTTTCCTTTTCAAATATATAATTTTAATGTAGTCTCAGAAAATATGCACTATTTTACTTTACCCCTCAGTTATATGCGTTCAACATTGATTTAGCTTACTTACTTAAGCTCTTCACTCCATAAAGAGCATACCCCATTAACAATTTTTCTCCACTGTTTTTAAATCTGAGCTGTCTGTTCTGTTTTTTTGATTTTGTATTGTGATTGATGCTTCAGCAACTTTGCTTATTCTTGGTAAGGGTCTTAGTCTTATACAAACCCATTTTTACCTCTAGGAAGAGGTGATCCATATTAGGCTTGCGTGGGAAGCCCTTCAAGTAGCTAGTTCCCCATGGGCATAGTTTTCAGGGTCATTGAAGCATATAAACCAACACACCACAAGAACTGGACCTTGTGGTGGTTTGATTTATCTTGGTTGTGCATAATTTTGAAAAGGGAGTGAGGAGTGGGTACAATAAAATGAATTGGATACTGTTTATTACTGGTACTTGTTTCATTGATTCTGGATGAGTGAAAAGCAATGTCAACCCTGGTAGAATTTGAACTCATAATAGATTACAAATTTGTTTAGCAAAGCGGCACCCATTAATTACATTAATATTATTATATAATGTCTGCAATAGAGAAAATGAGGCTGAACTTTGTAACAAGAAGCTCTCGTGGTTTGCTAACAATTCATCTAAAAATACAGGAAAGATTTTATCACATCCCTTTAAAGCATTTTCAAAGCTTCTTTGGAAATTGTAAGCTCCCCTGAAAAACTATCCTATCTATAAGGAAGAAAGAAGCAAAACTAATGCTAATGATTTCAGGCCAATTTCTTTGACTGCTTATATTAGTAAGGTCATGGAACAAATTGTCAGAGAGAAATTGCTTATGTTCTTAGAGGGAAATTGCTTAAGTGATGCTTCTTTATTTGTAAATATTGAATCACAAAAGTCCACAGATTGTTTATTAGTAAATATAGAAAAAAGAAACCCATTAAAACCCCTGTTATTCTTCCTTCCTTCATTTACCATTTCTTTTAACCAGATTTTATTCTCCCTTCATTTCCATTTCATTAACCAGATGTTTTTTCCTTTTTCTCCCCTTAAGATGATGGCTATTTTTGAGAGCAGTTGATCTTATATCGAAGTAATTTAGAATCCTGGAGAAGAAATTGCCCAATTCCATAGAGCATATTTCATGGTCCCTGTTTTGATGTGATAATGGCTCTAGAACTGATAGTTTCTTTGTTCATGGTTGCTGCAGTTATCATCGTTAGTTTGACATTGATCCTGTTGCTATCAGCACTGTTATTGTTGCATTTTAATCGCAGATGTACTCACCACCAAATGTTCAACCTCAGTGAAAAGATACCAGAATATTTGGAGACAAAATGCCAATCCAACCCAAATTCAGCTCCAGGACTTTCTTCACACAGAGAATGTGATCAAACTGATCGCTTCTCTTGGATTGGAAGCAATATACCATGTTTCAAACTATCAGGGAAACAAGTGAATGTACTCACAGAACCAACTCAATTCTTTGAGACCCTAAAAGTAAGTACTATTATATTTTATTTCTTTTAATTTTTTTCTTCAGGAATTTTTGGTCAGTTTTGTTTTATTTTGCTTTCAGGGGCTCAAAAATATATGGAGTAGAGAATGCTTCACACATAAGAACATTTCTCTTAATGTTAGCATCATAACTAAACACACTCAGCATTTTTGTTGCAACAGTTAATGATAAGAAAACCATCCAATTAAAAAAAAAAGAAAACAATTAAGACATAAATGGGCAATGTAAAGGATATTGTCTGGACTGATGGCCTTGTTAATTTGAAGTGATTGGAATAGCAGAAAAGAATAGAATTAAATGCATGTCTTTAACATTCTATGATATAAGTTCAGATCCTAGTAGGACTGTTTCATCCCTTCATCTCTAACTGTATAACCTTCCACAACATGTGTGACATTGTACCAATATAATGATTATTCCCCTTCATAGAACACTACAAATGATTAGGCCAGTGCATGTCTCTAATTTTATAGTGCTAAATGGTTGAGAGTTAAATTTTTCCTTGAATAGTACAAATCTTTTACAGGTAACATTTCTTCTGTTTTACAATGTTGTTGCTGTTTCCAGTGTGAATGAGACTGCTTTGTGGTATCTAGTTACAGTTAGGTGGGCATGACTGTTCAGAATTAAGTGGCTTGGTCATACATGTCTGACAGGAAAGTTTTGTTTATATAATCAACACCAGTACTTGATTGATGTTTATCTTATTGATTTCTGGGATTTGAAATGTAAAAATTATCCCATCAGAATTTGAATTCAGAGCATAAAGAGACATAACACAATCAAATAAAAGATATTTTGTCTGGCATTCTACAGCTTATACTATCCACCTCTTATACCTTCTTCAATGAAAGTAAGAATAATTCATTTAATGTACAGTAGAAAAATTTCTACCAGTAGGGAGCCAAGAACAAAAGGAATTTGTGACAGTTATACTTGTTATGTTGCCAGTGTAGTGTCACTTATAATAGGGAGGTGTCTGACGAGCTAAGAGAACAATTCTATTCTTGATATCATAGAGATACATACCATAGTCATGTACTTATCAAAGTATTATTAATAATGCACTATTAACTAGAGCTAACCCATATAACAGAGTGAGTTTGTGACTTGGTTTTAATACCTAGTTGGAAGCATTCCTCTTCATTTCAACAGTGCATGTCTTTGGGAAATGCATGAGCACCACACATTCTCATATCTTATGAATTTGTTGTTTAAAACCCTCTTAATGTCAACTTAGCATTTCATCCTTTCAAGGCCAATAAAATAAGTCCTAGTCAAAAACTGGGGTTGATATAATCAACTATTCCCTTCCCCCAGTTTAATTTAATTTGTTTGTAACATATTTCATCTATAGAATATAGGGACAGTTTTTGGAATTGTATTATTGAAACATGAAATATATGAGTATCCAGCTTTTGAAAGTTTCAATCCATCTTCTCCTACTTTCGTTCATTGATATAAAAGATGTCTATGTTGGCCTGTTGAGTCTGTTGCAGGAGTTAATGAAAATAATTCTTACTGTATTTGGCATGTTTCATGTAAGGACTTTGTGGATTTTACATGTTACAGAATTGTGTGTCTCAAATATGCCTAGTTCTTTGTTAGGATCATTAGAATTAAATTTTGCTTTTAACCACAATGAAATGAGAGCATTTGGTAATCCTTTTTCCAGTCATTCAAAACTATGCACATACACTTGTGTAGTGTAGCATCAAAAATTTTATTATTTGATGAGACTGATGAACATTGTAAGTTTCCCTTAAATACTCTTGCAAAGAACTCATGGTGGTCTTTAGCTGTCTGACTTGCGAATCATTCATCTTTAATCTCTCTCATTCTATGCAAGGTTGTAGGCGAAAGTTATGAATGAATTAGGTCATCCAAAATATCTAATTTATATTATTATGAGGAGGTACCCCCCAAAAACTGGAATTTTGCAATATTATTTTATTCACTTTGTTTTACATGTTTACATTTTTGTCACTTTCAAAGTATTTTCCATTTGAAGCAATGTCCAGGCACATTTTCCTTTATTTGAAGCAGTGCTGGAACTCTTGTGAAGTGTTGCCATTTAAAGCCTCTGTCATTTTTCTTTACTTCTTCCACATCTGAAAATTCTGTAACACCAGCTTTTGTCACCAATGATAACCTTTGAAAAAAGGTCTGGATCAACTTCCAATTGCTCTTTCAGTTCACAACACGCATTCAGTTATGACTGCTTTTGATCTTCCATGAGCAAGCAAAGCTCAAATTTTTTTCATTCACAATTCTGCACTCAAAATGCATTGGAAGGAGCTCCTGGACACACCAGTCATATCAACAAGTTTGTCAGTTGTTCAGTGATGGTCTTCCAAGATCCATTCATGAATTTTCATGATGTTTTTTTCATTAATTTGGAAAGTTAATGGCTGCCCTGAGTAACATTGGTCTTCAAGTGACAAGTGACCATTTGTAAAGTGTGCAAAACACTCATAAACTTGTGTTTTGCTCATGATGACGTCCATGTAAGCTTTTTGAAGTATGATAGCTGTGTCAGCCACTGTTTTCATCAGTAGAAAACAGGTTTTCACAGAAGCATACTGTTCCTTCATTTCAGCCATTGCAAAAATCGACAAACAGAAGCACTGCAAAACAAAGATGCACTTCTTGACAGTAGGTCTACACTTGATGCTGCTGGTTGGCAGATTGATACCTGAGGGTTGCATCAAGTGGCTTCTAGTGACAAATCCTGAACTATAATGGGCTTGTCCCACAGAGAACATTTCCAATTACTTTTGGGTACCCCCTTGTATGTCCCAAATTTTCACATGCATATATTGTAGACTCCCTGTGTAACTGGATGATAGGGTGCATAACTATTCAAGGCCTCCTCAGTATGCTTCAGGTGTATGAATCAATTCTCAGCTCCTTTCAGTGGATTCTAATGTAATTTAAACTTTTGGACCCCTCTTTTGCTAACAAATTAATGGCATATGGCTGAAATATTGACAGCAGTATAATGCTTTAAACTGGGTTTGGTTGATTGTGAAGTATCTTTGTTTAAAGACACCAGATGTTTACATCCTTTATCATTTTATAAGGGCATTCTGCAGTTGGCTAAAATTTTGTCTGTCTTTATATATACACTCACACACGCACACACATACACACACAAACACACACACACACATGCACACACATATACATAAGTGTAAGTCATAATTTAATTGTGCTCTACAGCTACTTTACTGGAATAAAACATAATTATATAATTAAAATAATTTGATTAATTTAAAAGTGATGTGTTATCCATATCTTCACATGAAAAGGGTGAAAAAATATGCCTAACATCACTTTTAAATTAATTAATTATGTATTTTAATTACATAATTACTTAAATAATGAGGTTTTACCCCTCTGAAGCAGCTAAAGAGCATAATTAAATTACGAAACACATGTGAAATCTACTTTACTGCTTTTTATTTTAAATATGTTGCTCTCCATGATTATTTTATCTGATTCTGTATATAAATGTTAGTTTGTTCCTGGGTTTACTGCATTGTTACAATGTATTGGAGTTTAATGATATATTGTCAATTATTTACTGTTGATATATGTTTTGATGTATATGCATCTTTCAATGCATACCTATATGCTAGCATGCATACATGCATACATACATATGTACAAACTTACATATACACATCATAAAGGCGGCGAGCTGGCAGAAACGGTAGCACGCCGGGCGAAATGCATAGCCATATTTCATCTGCCATTACGTTCTGAGTTCAAATTCCGCCGAGGTCGACTTTGCCTTTCATCCTTTCGGGGTCGATAAATTAAGTACCAGTTACACACTGAGGTCGATATAATCAATTTAATCCATTTGTCTGTCCTTGTTTGTCCCCTCTGTGTTTAGCCCCTTGTGGGTAGTAAAGAAATATATACACATCATTTACTTGTGCATTAATTGCACCTGTATATAAGTTGTACCCCAGTTTTTTCAGTTAAAAACATATATAAAATAGTGTGATTTGAGCACAAGTAAACTGTGTGTGTGTGTGTGTGAGCGCACATGTGAACATATATATATATTGTGCTTTGGGAGGGTCATTAGGCCAATAATAATGACACACACTGGTTCAATATCACTTCTTGATTGTTATTCCCCACTACCCACTGTTCTCCATAGATGTATCCCTCTACATTTCAAACACCATCTATTTCTCTCTCTCTCTCTCCTCTCTCTCTCTCTTTCTCTCTTACTCTGACTGTCTCTCTATCTTTCTCCCTAACTCCCACTCACATCCCTTCTTCCTTGTTCTACTGGGGTAGTCAAGTTTCTTCTGTATAGTAAGACAACTATCCCCATTAGACTGCAGCCATGTTGGGGCACCACCTTGAATTTCTACACACAGTTTCCATCTATCACATTCACTCTCAAGATATTGGTCCACCTGGGGTTATTGTAGAAGACACTAACCCAATGTGCCATGCAGTGGGACTGAACCCAGAACCACATAGCTGCCAAGCAGATTTCTTAGTTACACACTCATGCCTGCACTTATATTAGGAAAAAAAAAATGTTAACGTTAGGTAGGCCATTGAGAGTTTATCGTCTTTACCAGAGACACATTGCAGTGTTGTTACTAATGGAATGTGAGCCACAAACCCTAGCTTGTAGCCTGCTTCCCTATGGAATCAGTCAGCTGTGATTCTCGTCATCAGATGCAGCTCATATTGTTTAACTTATTCTGTTATTAACCAGAAGGGTGCTATTTTCCAAACACTGAATTCTCCAATGAGAAACAAATCATACTTGTGTCAGATTTAACTCAAGTGTGGGAACTGTCCATTTCTCACTACTTCCATCAAACCATCATCTATTTCTAGTCACTCTTTCTTTTATTATTTTTTTCTTCTTCTTTCCATAGACCATTGAAGCAAATAGCTATTTAATGAGCTGGAATGTTTTTCAGTTATATTCTAGAAATTCTTTGTAAATTTTTAGTGGGTCGTTGGTGGAGATGAGGTTGTAACACCTAAAATTAGACATATATGCTATATATATATATATATATATATATATTATATATATATATATATATAAATGCTATATATGCATACATATACATATATATATACATATAAATAAATATATATATATATATACACATAAATAAATATATATATATATATATACACATAAATTTAATCTTTGCTTTTCTTTTTCGTTCCTTTGCTGTATCCTTTCTGTTTTTCTTTTTCTCCTCCTCTTCCTATCTTGTCTTCCTCTCATTCTCTGTCTTTCGTTTTGGGTTCACTCTTCCTCATTCTTTCCCTGTAAGAATGAGCATATATCTCCCTATTTCACTGACTCCTCTCCCTCTCTTTTACTGTTGCTTGTTTCCTTTTCTTATATATAACCTATTTCACTTTAAGGTCACAGTTGGCTATTAAGGGGATAGGGTTGCAGTGACCTTTCAAGAGTACTCGTCTTTTTTGGGGGTGTTTTTGGGACTATACTTATTACCTGGTTAACACTGTACCTTTCATAGTGATTGTTGATGGTAAACATAGTCTTTCTAAATTTCAAAAAGAATAAAACTTTTTAACTGCTTTCAGTTATGTTCTATTTCTATTTAAAAAAAAGTTTTTATCAAAAAGTAAATGGAGTTTTTCTTTGATGTCCTTCATATGTCTCTTCCAGACAATCTCAATTGTTTCTTTTTGTGCTGCATTACAAAAGCAGATGTCATATGTGTGTGTGGTACATGTGCATGTGTGTGTGTGTGTGTGTGTAAGAGAGAGTGTGTGTGTGTGTGTGTGTGTGTAAGAGAGAGTGTGTGTGTGTGTGTGTGTGCATGTACGTGTAGTTTGTGTAATTTCCTTAGCTTTCATTTTAAATGTTTCAGGACATCAAAGGTTGCTGCAAAGAAACTTTAGCATTTTGGGACATTTTACATTTCTCAAATAAGAAAACAAACAAATAAGCAATTTGAATAGTTTCTTTTCCTTTTGTTTCTAAGAAACACCCACTCTCAGAATTCAAACTTCTATTCTCCATCCTGTACACTGTGTTGTTGGGCAAGTTATGCTACTTTACTTTCTTCACTTAACTAGACCAACAGACTGGCCAATGAGTTATTGGTTAGCATTAAGAAGGGCAGTTGAAGTCTAAAAATAGTAAAGTACTGAACCAAATACCTTATAGTCTTATTTCCATTGCATTTCATGTTGAGGTTGACTTAGTCTTTCTTGGATTGATATAATAAATGCAAAATATGTACTAGTGTTGATGTGAAGTGACTGTATCACTCCTAAAGGCAGTGAATTAGCAGTGTCAGTAGAGTGTTAAATTAAATGCATTGTGGATATTTGTTCGGGGTGTCTGTACTCTGAGTTCAAATCTCACTGAGGTCGGATTTATCTTTTATCCTTTTTGAGTTGATAAATAAAGTACCAGACCAGGGCAGTGTATTTGCAGGATTGTTAGAATATTAGACAGGATTCCTTTCAGGATCCCTTTTGGTTGTTCACATTCTGAGTTCAAAGTCACTTCTAGACCACCATTAGAGTGAAATAGTCTCTTCTGGGTGTACTAATAAAACCAAAATAGTCACCAAGTTTTGAATTTACGTCTTCATTCAATAGGAACAATCTAATAACACAAAGTCTGCCAAAGATTGAATACGTCTTCTTTGACACTGTGAAATGATCCATCAAGAGACTTCATCCTCTTTGTCATACTTCAATGATATAAAAGAAATGTGCTTACATTCTTATTCTTATTTAAATTATAGTGTAGATTTAGAATATGTAAATTTACTTCAGTTCTTCTGGTCAAAAGCATGAATATGTAAATTAGGCTACCCACTAATGTGTTGGCCTAATTCCTAATTGATATTGTTGTATGTAAGGAGATATTTTATACTGATAATAACAGTTTTTGTTGTTGTTGATGTGGTAGTGGTGATGCTGATAATGTCAATTTATGGCTTGAGGCCAATATAAGAAATCATTAAGCAGTACATTTGATAGTTCAAATAATCAGATTTTCTCAAATTAGCCTAACACGGAAACTTGGATATCTGATCTGATTTTTCATTTCCTCTTCAAAACATTGCTGTTGTTTCTATCATTAAATGTATGTCAGAAGCATGATACTGTATTGCCATAAAACGTGAGCAATGTAAACAGAACTTTGTGCAAACAGAATGAGTGAAAAGGATATCTATGCTATGATAAAGAAAGCTGCTTATTAATTAGCTATGGATATTTAACTTTCACTGAGTGTAATCAATTATTAAAATGTACACTGTCTAGAAAATTCTCATAAATTCCAAATTTAATATATATTTAACAAAATGTAGTTTCCAAGTTACCTTTATCATTGAAGATTTTAACTACATGCTTGAATCAGAAAACTAAGTTTTATTCACTGCATTGTCAGCATTGTTTTTACATCTTCTATTCAGATCTCTTTTCTACTGTTTGAATCCCTTCTAGATCCTAGTACTTATGTCTATAAGTCTGGTACTTACTTTATTGATCTCTTTTGTTGAATGGATGGGGAACAAACTCAGACATATGCACATACATATACAAATATACATGTGTGTGTGTGTAAATATAAATATGCTGGGATTCCATACAGTTTCCATCTACTAAATTCACTCAACAAGCATTGGGTGGCCTGGGGATTATCCAAATGTTGTGCAGTGGGACTGAACCCAAAACTGCATGGTTGCAAAGTAAACTTCTTACCCACACAGCGATGCCTAAAAAAGGGTTATCTTTTGACATTCAGAGTTGTTGTAACTTAGCCCCAGGTCAGGAGGTCAGCCTTGTTCCAGCAGATCTATGATTGAAGACTCTATAACTATAATCATCATTTCTTGTAGAGACGCAATGGCCCAGTGGTTAGGGCAGTGGATTCGCGGTCATAGGATCGCAGTTTCGATTCTCAGACTGGGTGTTGTGAGTGTTTATTGAGCGAAAACACCTAAAGCTCCACGAGGCTCTGGCAGGGATGGTGGTGATCCCTGCTGTACTCTTTCACCACAACTTTCTCTCACTCTTACTTCCTGTTTCTGTTGTACCTGTATTTCAAAGGGCCAGCTTTGTCACTCTCTGTGTCACGCTGAAAATCCCCGAGAACTACGTTAAGGGTACACGTGTCTGTGGAGTGCTCAGCCACTTACATGTTAATTTCACGAGCAGGCTGTTCCGTTGATCGGATCAACCGGAACCCTCGTCGTCGCAACCGACGGAGTGTTTCCATCCAATCATCATTTCTTGTTTTCAGACATAGTGTACTTAAGACTATATTATTCAATGTGCCTCTTTTCTAAGATGGAAGAGTGTAATTGGAGAAAGATTTGGCTGCTATTTTTGCAGGTTGAGCTGATACAAAGGGGCTTCCTAGTTGGCTTGTTGTTGTGAGATACTGTGATATTTATATCTTTCCTGAGGATATTAGCAATCTAAGCAAAATGATTTTGTTCTAAATTGAAAGTTGGAGCTTGGAGAAGTCTTGCTACACATATATCTCCACATCAATCCTCTTCTCCGTAAGCAATGAGAACAGTGGTGAGAATGATGATGATAATGATGATGATTGTGTGATAGTAGTAGTGGTGGTGGTAGTGATAGTGACTGTGGCAGTGGTAATGATTCCTACATTGTTTTGAAATTTGAGAGTTTCAACTGCAGCAACGATACCAAATGAAAAAAAATTTGATTCACACTTTATGGGGGGAAAAACATCAGCCAGCCAGTTTCCTTCTGGCTTCTTATGTTAAATTCATAGCTTGAAAATCCTGGAATTTGATCTTGTAAAGTGATTAGTTAGGTGCTTCACCAGAGATTCCAACTTCTGGTGTGCTAATTAGGGAAAGAAAAGTTCCGTGTCTTCATAAGAAACCAAACAATCACCAGATTTGCTGGAAAACCATAAAGAATCAGAAATAAGGTGTAAGCTTTTAAAAGATTGCGTTATCAATTCTTCATATTTTCCTTATATTATATCTATATATCTTTACCATCATCTACCAACTTCTATTTTTTTTTGTCTTAAATTACAATGTTTTCTTGTATTCTCTATTTGTTTAACTTGTACAGATCAGTGCTTATGTCCCCCTCACCACTTTACTCCAAGTGTAGCAATACACAGCTATCTAATCTTATAACGTATTCATAAAAACACCTTTTGCAAATACATCTGTTCATGGCTGATTTTGTGTGTGTGTGAGTATATATATATATATATGTATGTATGTATGTATGTATATATACATAAATATGTATATGTATACATAAGTGAGCTTGGAGGGATATATTATCTGGGCGGATACGGTATTAGCTCTCTGTTAAGTTCCAGTAAACAGTTAACCACAATGATCAGTATTTAACGTCTGTGACTAATGACCAAATGGATGGATCCTGTTGAAGCTGCACTGACTGTATTGCAAAGTTGCGTTTACAATAGTGAATAGCAGAAACATGTGTAGGTCATTATGATATACTGTATATAACTATAAAATGAATTTTGTGGATGTTATAGTCTCCATACTTGTTATTAATATGTGTGTATATATATATATGTATGTATGTTTGCATATGTGAAAGCATTTGTATGTGTGTAAGAATATGTTCATAACTTTTATTGACTGCAATATAGAAAGCATATGAAGGTGGCGAGCTGGCAGAAGCATTAGCATTTCGGGTGAACTGCTTAGCAGTATTTTGTCTGTTTTTATGTTCTGAGTTCAAATTCCGCCAAGGTCAACTTTGCCTTTCATCCTTTTGAGGTCGATAAATTAAGTACCAGTTGCATACTGGGGTCGATCTAATCGACTGCCTCCCGCCCCAAAAAATTTGGGGCCTTGTGCCTAGAGTAGAAAAGAATATAGAAACCATGTGTCATTGTAGAGAATATTTTGTTGAGAAAAACCAGTGGAGCTGTTGTTTATATATTTCTTTCTTTAATTATTATCTTCGAGCTGCATTTGAATATAAACTATGGCAAGGAAAAAACAAATAAAAACAAAGACAATAGAAATAATTACATTGCAAATGTACATATTCACAAAAAAATGGAATTTTTTACCCTTACTCATAATTGGAATTCTTAAGCAGCCAGCACCCAGAAAAAATGAAAAAAAAATGTTGATTAGAGTAAAAAAAATTTGTGTTAATTAATTTGTCATTAAAAGAAATTTTCTACTGTATCTAAAATGGATTGTTGCTTTTCAAACTACAGTACAGTATTTTATTTTACTGCATTTGCAGTTCTTTACTTAAATTATACTTTCATTTCTGTCATTTTTATGTATTCTGATTATTTCTGAAAATTAATGATAATACTGATGATTATATATATATATATATATATAATAATAATAATAATAATATAATAATAATAATAATTTTGTTGAGAAAAACCAGTGGAGCTGTTGTTTATATATTTCTTTCTTTACTGTAATTATTATCTTCGAGCTGCATTTGAATATAAATTATGGCAAGGAAAAAACAAATAAAAACAATTAAAGACCTGATGAGTGACTATATTTAAATTGAATTGATTTTACTGCTATCAGTTTGAAAATATAGCCACGAAACACGTGTAGTCTATTTACTAATTATATACTATTTATTTATTATTTTGTACTTTATTTAGTTCTAAGTAAATGTTTTATTGTATATTTAATTTTTTTGTATATGGTATGTTTTAATTATATCATTATTGAATTGCTACATGGTGGTTCTTCTCTAGTTTATATACATATATTATATATATATATATATATATAACAATTTAATAAATAAAACATATGCATACATACATATATGTACATACCTACATCTATATGTATATATACATGCATATATGGGTACAGGACACCACAAAAAAACGTAGAACAAAACGAGAAACGAAAACATAAAAACAAAACATGGAAATGGACTTTTTTAACAATGAATATACAGAGTACAAGACATACAATACAAGGAACATTCCCCTTCTTTAGCAGCCTCTGTTTCGACTTATTGCGTGTTTCGAAGGTAAGAGCAGGACATGACTTCGTTGAAACAGTCCTTCCTGCAAAGCAAATTAAATAAAATTTGGGATTTTTTTGTGGAGGGGTAAAACAGGTGACAAGAACAGGACAGTAAAAACAAAATAAGACAGTAAAAGCAGTACAGATAAAGATAAAAACAGTACAAATAAAGAACAAAACAGTAAAAGACAGTAAAATGATAAGGGCTTTTTAAGCCTAGATGGTGGAAAAATTCATTTGTACGCATTGAGAAAATGGCTTATGAAGACAGAAGAATCCGTTGTTGACTTGTTGAAAGCAGTAGCCCTCTGGTCAGCGACAAGAGCGAGGAGGAGGAGTGAGAGAGAGAGGGAACGGTGAAAGGGAGAGGAGAAGAAACCAGAAAGGATGAAAAATAAGAGAGGGAGAGAGACAGGTAGAGAGGAAGA
>NC_042997.1:99777442-99849942 GCF_006345805.1 Octopus sinensis | reverse complement strand
TGGAATTATAATTGTTTTTGGCATGTCAACTTTATGGAATATACTTGGGATAATAAGAGAAGAATTTAAGCTAAGCTTCTGCAAGATGGACCTTCCACTGAATAGCATATTTCGTTTTATAGAAATGGTCATATGTACATGCAGGTTTGGCTGTGTGGTAAGAAGCTTGCTTCCTAACATATGTCCTTGGGTTCAGTCCCATTGAGTGGCACCTTGGGCAAGTATCTTTTATGGCTTCGGGCCAACACAAGCCTTATGAATGGATTTGGTAGATGGAAACTGAAAGAAGCCTATTGTATATATGCATATATATATATATATATATATATATAAGTAGTTATGTCCAACCCATGCTAGCATGGAAAGCGGACGTTAAATGATGATGATGATGATGATGATTTATTATTTATATATTTATATATTTTATTATATTTTATTATTTATATATATATATATATGTATGTATGTATGTATGTATCTGTCAATGTGTGTGTGTGTGTGTCTTTCATGAAAATCTGATTTGTTTCTTGGTCTAAATGATGGTGTATGCAGTGATGTGTTGTTAAGAAGTTTTGGGTTCAATCTCATCATGTGTGGCACCTAGGGCATGTATCTCCTGCTGTGGCCTCTAGTTGGCCAATTCCTTGTGAGTGGAATTTTTTAAACAGAAACTATGCTGAAGCCCATCACATACACACAAAACACACCCACACATACACACAATTTGTTGTACACACTAACATTGCAGATCATTTCTTTCTAGTCATTGCATATACTCTGCATTCACAGCCCATGTCTCACAACTAAATAGCATTGCAGTTCATAGCCAAGCGTTATACAACTTGCCTTTCACCCTGAGAGAGAAGCTTTGGTTACTAGCAGAGGCAATAGCTCTCTGAACTTTATCTAGCTTGTTCATATCCAGCAACTATACTTTCAGAACATCCTCCTCCACTGTTAATTAGGTCACCTAGGTAACAGAAACTATCCACTATCTCTAAGGACCCTCTTTGGCATTTGAGAAAATCTCTTTCCTATGTGTTCTTAGTGTTTATTGGTATTATGCATCTGCTATAAAGTCAACTTTCTCTGTTAACCTTCCTGTGAACCCACTGCACCTCCTATGCACCCATAGACTGAATGCTGTGTGTGTGTGTGTGCACCATTCCCCTGCACATCAATCTCATTAACAATGCCTAAGGTCCAGGAGCAGCTCAGCTGTCAGAAACCATTTCAAAACACTAATCACAACAATTTGGGATTGGTACACACACACATGCATGCATGCACACATACACACACATCATGTATGCTCACACACATACATGCATGCACGCACACACACACAAGCTGTATGTGTGCATATATATATATATATATATATATATATATATATATATATATATACATTCAAAATGTGACTGCGTGTGTACCGTTGGCGATTTTTTTCCTCTGTCTTTCCTTCTCTGGATCTTTCCTTCTATGTTTCCGATGAAGAGCTCCGCTCGAAACGTTAAACTCTCCTTCTTTGTTTCTTTCCTGAGCGTCCAATAATACTATATTTGTTCCATGTCCTCGCGTTGTTGTGTTTTTTTGTGCTTTCTTGTTTGGATTAACTATATATATATATATATATATATATATGCATATATACATATATATGCACACCTACGTACATACACACAAGTGCTCCACCATGGCCACAGACTTTGGGCTGAAACATATAAAAGAATAAAAGAATGTCCAGAAATATATATGCAAGCCTGCAGCCAAACATGCATATGCGTGTATCTACATATGAGCATTGATACATAAGTACATACATGCATACATGTGATGGGCTTTAACATGGTTAACGTTCATTAAGTTCTACTCAGAGGGTCAATTAGGGACTTCAATATTAGGCACTTGTCAAGGGTTTCATACTGCAGGATCAAACCTGGGACCATAAGGCTGGAGAGTAATCTTTTTAATCTTGCCTTCCCTGTGTCTGCCTGTACGGCCGGTTGAAAATGACATACACTTACATATATTCACAGGCACACACCTCTGCCTATGTTTGTAAAAACTTTTTTTGGCTATAATAAAATAGTATTTATATATGTGTGTATGTGTATATACAAATCCGTGTGTATTTGAAAAAAACCCCTTATAGATCATTATTTGTTCAACTTGTCAATATAGGGTAAAATAAACATTGTCAGAATTACAAAAAGCCACTCATGGTACTAAGGAGTTAGAAAATCATATTGTCATATATGTGTGTGTACGTGTACACAGCAACATTCATACCTGTATGTTTATATACGTATTTATCTATGCTTGTGTATTTACGTATGTGAATGTGGTGTGCTAATGTCTGTATGTAGAGCAAAATCTCTGGCAAACTGAATACAAAATAAGCTCACTTAGTAATATCAACATTGTAACTTGTAGCTAACCAGCCAACCCCTCTGTTCTATTTTCCATTTACAAATTACCCACCTCTGCTATATACTTCATTGTAATGGACATTTGGTCCTTTTCCTCTACACCTCATTCACAAACCCCTGGGTGGATGTATTGGGACTAAAGGAGTAATGGTAGTAATGGTAATTTATATATATATTCTTTTACTTGTTTCAGTTATTTTGAGTGCAGCCATGCTGGAGCACTGCCTTAATGAAGTAATTGTTTATATTGTGTGAAGGTATGGTTGTGTGGTTAAGAGGTTTGCTTTGCAGTTATGTGGTTTAGAGTTCAGTCCTATTACACAGCACCTTGAGCAAGAATCTTCTACTATAGGACCAGGACCAGGCTGATTAATGCCATGTGAGTGAATTTCATCAGTGGAAACTGTGCAGAAGCTAATCATGTATGTCTATTTATATATCAAGTAAAAGCACCTTGCACACTCTGTAAAGTGGTTGGTGTTAGGAAGGACATCTAACCGCAGAAACCATGCCAAATCAGATTGAAGTCTGGTACAGCTCTCCAGCTTACCAGCTCTGGTCAAACCATCCAACACATGCCAGCATGGACAATGGATGTTAAAAGATGATGATGATGATGATGGTTTCAAATTTTGGCACAAGGTCATTAATTTTAGAAGAAGTGGGTTAGTTGATTGTATGAACTTCAGTACTTACCTGGTACTTTATTTTATCAACCCTGAAAAAATGACAGAGTCAGTCTTGGTGGAATTTGAACACAGAATTTAAAGAACTAGAAGAAATACTGTTTAGTATTTTCTCCAGTGTGCTAATAGCTCTACTAGCTTGCCACCTTTAATAATGATGATGATAATAATAATCCTTTCTCTTATAGGCACAAGGCCTGAAATTTTTGGGGAAGGGTGCTGGTCGATTACATCAACCCCAGTGTTTCACTGGTACTTAATTCATTGACCCCCAAAAGAATGAAAGGCAAAATCAACCTCAGCAGAATTTGAACTCAGAACATAAAGACGGACAAAATTCCGCAAAGCATTTTGCCTGGCATGGTAATGATTCTGCCAGATCCCTGCCTTAATAATAATAACAATAATGATAATTATCTTCAATCAACAACGTCACAATATTGGATACTGTGCGATGTTTTAAATAATAATAATAATAATAATAATAATGCTGATGATGATAATGATGACAAATGCTTAGGAAACTGTAATGTAACCATCAACAGGCATTAATTCAACATACTTCCAATTCATATAGAAACCTTTTACAAAGGCCTCTAAAAGAATACCCCCATCAAATAAATAAAATATGTTCCTAGAAATTGAACTGATCTCTTTGTATAGAAATACAGCATCTTTCTCTGGATCTTAAATAAACAAATGCCAAACATGTAAAGTGCATTAAAATATTTCCATTTTGCCAACCATCAAAACTTCAAATCAATTTGAAGCACAATGGAATGGAAATATTAAGGTAATATGTGAACAACTGGCCCATCTATTGTTACTGGGAGAAAAGGACAAGGTGTATACCTTGGAACAACAATAATATGAATTATGAGTAATGGTAACTTACAATAGAATAACAGTAGTAATAACAACAACACTGACACCAACAATGATGAAATTATTGTATACAATGCTCAGGTGCACCACTACTCTTCAATTTATAAGTTCTTTTAACTACATAAAAGTTCTAGTTGCTGCTGCTGCTTTTGCCTCTACCACCACCACCACCGCCGCCACTGCTGCTGCCGTTGCCATTGCCGTTGCTGTTGAGTGGTCCAGTCTGAGCGGTCTGAACCATGGTCCTTTGCTATTCGTAAGACCCGCAGAAGAGAAAGCAGGTCAACCCCCAACACCAAGAGCATTGACAGATGGATGAATGCGCATCCAGGCTCAGCGGTTGCGTAGGAAGTCAGGGACAAAAAACAGGAAGAAAGAGTGAGAGAATGTTGGGGCAAAAGTGTACAACAGGGGTCGCCACCGCCCTCTGCTGGAGCCTCGTGGAGCTTTAGGTGTTTTCGCTCAATAAACACACACAACGCCCAGTCTTGGAATCGAAACCGCGATCCTCCAACTGTGAGTCTCCTGCCCTAACCACTGGGCCATTGCACCTCCACTTGCTGCTGCTGCTTTCTACTAAAAGCACACACACATACACTGTCGTGTGTATGTATGTACACACATACACACACACACACACACACACAAACACACGACAGGCTTCTTTCAGTTTCTGTCTACCAAGTCCACTTACATGGCTTTGGTCAGCCCAAGGACATAGTAGAATTCACCTGCCTAAGATGCTACATGGTGCAATTGAACCCCAGCTCTTAAACATCAGAACTATCATTCTTGTGTCATTATTGTGAAATCTGAATGAAATAAATACAATATCCTTATGGTGGTGTGTTCTTGTGCATACTGAATTTAAAATGAGATAGATCTAGACACACCAACCAACCAATCAACCAACTAATCAACTAACAAATTATCATATATTGTTCATAATCAGAGTCAGATTAAACCAAATGATGAAGCTAAGGAAATTGAAGAGTTTTGAATTGATTGTAAACACCAGAAGGATTCAGTTCTATATTTAAGAGATGAGGAATTATGTACATTATTTACATTTGACGGATATTTGTCCTCATCTTGTTTGTTGTTAACACAACATTTCAGCTGATAAACCCGCCAGCCTTCATCAGGTGTCTTGGGGGAAATTTCCAACCTGGGTTCTCATTCCTAAGGTATTTTTCGATGTTATTATTATTATTATTATTATTATTATTATTATTATTATTATTATTATTATTCAGGTCACTGCCTGGATTTGAACTCGGAATCTTGGGGTTAGTGACCCGTGCTCTTAACCACTACACCATATGCCCGTAGGTATATAGCGTAGTAGTTAAAAACGCAGGCTACTAACTCCAAGATTCCGAGTTCAATTCCAGGCAGTGACCTGAATAATGATAATAATAACAACAACAACAACAACAACATCGAAAAATACCTCAGGAATGAGAACCCAGGTTCAAAATTTCCGCCAAGACACCTGATGAAGGCTAGAGGGTTTATCAGCTGAAACATTGTGTTAGCAACAAACAAGATGAGGACAAATATCCGTCAAAAGTAAATAATGTACCGGAATGATTCCCTAATGCTCTGTACAGGTGTAAAGAAATACTTGAATTTGACCGGTTTAAGTAAAAGAAACATGTTAGATTTTTCTTGCTTCTTATAGGACTGAGCTGTAACTACTTGAAGCTCATGTAGGCTTCGTGTAGGCAAACAGAGGAATTTAGTTTAGTGTCCATGGTTAGAACACTGTCAGTAACAAGACATGAGCCATGCTATTGGCAGATTGACACACATTCAACTCGGCAAGCTACAATTCCATCCCATTTCTATTTTCATGAGAAATAATATTATGACACCACCAAAATGAAGGATATTCAAGATAATTTTGGAATTGTTTGTAAAGAAATGATTTGCCTTAACAAAAAATAATAATAATAATAATAGTAATAAAATATAATCAATGATTGAGAACTCTTAGCAGTGCATCTTAGCACCATTGCTACATAAGACATTCAAAATAATTGGAAAGACATGCTTCAGAGAAGTTGTTTCAATTAGTTTTCATATCATTACTCAAAAATACTGGTAGAATCGATATATCTAAGCTGTGCTTACCCAATCATGAAATATTCTTGCTACTTCTTATAGTACCACCATCTTCGCCATCACTACCCTCCACCCCACAACTAACCTCTCTACCAGCACCATCACCAGCACCAGCACCAGCACCACCAGCACCACCACCACCACCACCACCACCACCAACAACAACAACAACATTATAATTGTGATTACTACTATTAATCTTGATGCAATTATGACTGGTGTACAACCATGAAAATGATGATGATGATGATGAAGAAGAAAGACAGGGAGAAGTTAGAAGATAAAAGGACGATGTTTGTGGTGGTGATGGTGACGCTGATGGTCAAATAGCAATAAAAGTTTTCCATGAGATTCTTATGCAGTCAGAGCCATTAATAACAACAGAGTCCCAGTGCAACTGGAATCTTCCTCAGTTTATAGATTGCCTGTATTCTCTCTCTAAAACACACACACACACACACACACACTAGTTGCTAACATACTTTAATGGGGATTAGCAAATAAATTATCAACATGTGCTCACTATTCACATTTTTTTTGTGTGTTAAATCTCTAAAAGCAGTGAACTGGTAGAGTCAGTAGAATAAACGAGAGAATATCTTGTATTAAGTGATCTGGCTCTCTGCATTCTTAGTTCAAGTCCTGTCCAGGTCAACTTCATGTTTCATCCTTTTTAGAATGAATAAATGAAGTAACATTTTTGGACACACACACACACGTGCGTGTGTGCACGTCATCATCATTCTTTAACGTCCATTTTTCATGACATGGGTTGGACAATTTGACCAGAGCTGGCAAGCTGGGAGGCTGGGAAGTGGCACCAGGTTCCAGTCTGATTTGGCTTGGTTTCTACAATTGGATATCCTTCCTAATGCCAACCACTTTACCGTGTGTACTTCTAACATGCCACTGACATGATTGCTTCTAGATGGCACCAGCACAAATACTTCTTATATGGCACCAACACAGGACTCTTGCAGCCTAATCCTCTTCACCAGGGAATGCAGCATTAACCCCTCTGCTGTAGAGGATGGGTCTTCTTGAGTACAGCAAGGCACCAGGTATCTTGGTCCTTTGTCATATTGTCTCAAAGGCTCAGTGTTTTGAGGTCATCCTTCAATACTTCATCCTATGTCTTCCTGGGATTCCCTCTTCCACGAGTTCCATTCACTTTGAGTGAACGGCATGTCTTTATGGAGCTGTCTACATCCATCCATATCAAATGACCAAACCAGCACAGTCTTCTCTCTTGCACGTTGCATCTAATTCCTCTAATGCTTAACTTCTCTCTCTCTCTCTCTGTCACACACACACACACACACACACACACACACACACACATACACATATATATAACTTCCTGTTCACTCATTCCACTCAATCCTCTGGACCACTCCATTTACTTCTTTGTACATTGACTGACTTATTTCCTCCCCTGCTAAATTTTACACCATGTACCTAAATCAGAAATTATTTTTCTTTTTGTTGTTGTGATGATGACGATGATGATGATGATGTTGATTATTATTATTATTATTGTTATTATTATTATTGTTATTATTATTATCATCATCATCATCATCATCATCATCATCATCATCATCATCATCATCATCATTAAGGTAGTGTGCTGGCAGAATCATTAGCATGCCAAACAAAATGCTTAGCAACAGTTCATCCTTCTTTACATACTGAGTCCAAATTCTGCTGAGGTCAACTTTGCCTTTCATCTTTTTGGTGTCAATAAACCAAATACCAGTTGAGCACTGGGGTCAGTGTAATCGATTATCTCCCACCTCCAAAATTTCAGGCCTTGTGCCTATAGTAGAAAGGATTATTATTATTATTATTAGTAAGGTGGTGAGCTGGCAGAATTGTTAGCATGCCGGACGAAATGCTTAGTAGTATTGCATGTTTTTATGTTCTGAGTTCAGATTCTGCCGAGGTTGACTTTGCCTTTTATTCTTTTGGGCTTGATAAATTAAGTACCTATTTCTTTACTGCCCACAAGGACTACACACAGAGGGGACAAACAAGGATTGACAAACGGATTAAGTCGATTATATCGACCCCAGTGCGTAACTGGTACTTATTTAATCGACCCCGAAAGGATGAAAGGCAAAGTCGACCTCAGCCGAATTTGAACTCAGATCGTAACGGCAGACGAAATACCGCTAAACATTTCGCCCAGTGTGCTAACGATTCTGCCAGCTTGCCGCCTTATGATAAATTAAGTACCAGCAAAACACTGGGGTCAATGTAATTGACTAGGCCCCCCTCCTGCCGATTTCAGGCCTTGTGCCTATAGTAGAAAGGATTATTAGTAATAAAATACATCAGTATGTGAGTGCAATTCTAGTCATATTTCTGTCAATCCATTCCCCAATATTAGGATTACTTAAAGGAGTTAAGCTGCAGAAAATTCAATAAACAAATACACTGTAAAGATTTATTTTTAAGGTAAATAGTTCTAATGTTTTATATAAATAAGAATTGCTTTCTGTTATGTCTGCTTTTTCACTTCTCCAGTTGCTTTCACTGCCTCCATAGTCTTAACACTATAGTCTTTAGTTGTAAACCGGCTGAAGTGGAATGTCAACAGAATAAAATAAATCCATTAAAAAGCCTCCGCTCTTCATCAAATGGTGATAATGGTGTTGATGGTGGTGGTGATGACAGTGATGGTGGTGGTTATGATTAGGAGGGATGATAGTAAGGGTGATGATGATGATGATGATGATGATGATGATACAATGTTGATAATGATAAAGGTTATGATAGTAACATGCCAGAAATAAATAAAAAACAAAAACAAAAAACAAAAACAAAGAAAAGAAAATAAAGAAGAAAAAAAAGAAAAATTAAAAGGGAACTTAGTAAGTAATGTCTTTCAGAAGAGGATTCTATCTTCAACTTAACAAAAAGGAAAGTCTTCTTTTTCTCTCAAGTAAAGTGATATAAACAACAACAACAACAACAAATCCTCAGTAACAAACAACTATAAAGAAAAGCAAATTAGAAGAGAAGTGAAAACATTTCGATGTATCAGTGTATATATAATAAGTGCTTGTTATAAAGTCAACAAAATTCCACTCACTCCTGTCACGATGGAGGCTGACTTTAATTTTAATTGGCCTGTTAACATTACTTTACAAAGCTTATTATCAGAAAATGGGATTTAAAACACAGCATAGAACATATTAGAACACATGTAGGACACCATAAACATTTAAGTGTGTGTGAGAAGCTGGTAGTAGATTTCCTTCTTGATCTCTGGAATCATGTAAGACAGCATTTCGGCTGTTACAAACTAAACAAAACCAAACGTGGAATAAAGATGAAAAAACAAAAAAAAAAAGGAAGAAGAAGAAGTGTATTGAATATGTTGGTGGAGTTAGATGACACCACTGTCACTACTACCATGAAATGCTAACTAATAATAGTTTAGGGTTTTTTGACAATGGAGCATGAAACGTAAAGTCAGATGTTTATAGAAAGTGAAAATGGAAAGCTGGGATGTTCATGCTACTCAAGTGATGTTTACAAGTAATAATATATAGCTTATTCTTACACACACACACACACACACACACATACACAAACTCTCTCTCACACACACACACACACGCACACACACATATATATATACACACACACATCTCATACATATATGAGGTCTGATCAATAAGTATCCGGACTGTTGCCATAGTAACAAAGCTAAAGCATGCAGAGTGAAGCTGCTTGGCACAGATTGACTTTGAACTCTGCTGTGCATACGCACTAAGTTTTAATGTTCTAGTTCACTTCTGCTGTTTACAGCAGTGCTTGGAAGGAAGGTGTGTAGCGTGTGATCATCACATTGACCATGACAGAGAAAGTTGTCATGGATATACCTGCCCAGAATGTAATGTTGCAGAAAGTGTATGGAGAGGAGTGTATGAGCTGCACTCAAGTGCATGAGTAGTTCAGACATCTCCAAGATGTTTATAGAAAGTGAAAATGGAAAGCTGGGATGTTCATGACACTCAAGTGATGTTTACAAGAAATAATGAATAGCTTATTCTTACACACACACACACACATACACATCACATGTGTGTGTGTGTGTGTGTGTGTCCAACCCATGCCAGCATGGAAGACGAATGTTAAATGATGATGATGTAAGCAGCAGAAAAAGTGGGATCGATCTGAGAAGCTTCTAGTCTTTTTACAGGCTTCATCAGAGCAAGAATACTCATCTTCTGTGCTGACAGAGAGAATTGTGGTTTATTATTATTGATACAAGGGTGCAAGCATGGGCTGTGGCTAAGAAGCTTGCTTCTCAAACATATGGTCTTGGGTTCCTCACAGTGCATGGTCTTCTACTTTAGTCCTCAGCTGACCAAAGCCTTGTGAGTGGATTTGGTAGGTAGAAACTGAATGAAGCCCATTATATATATATATATATATATATATATACATATATTAGGTCACTGTTGTCCTCCTTGCCACCCACACCTTAAGCCAACATCTTCCTCTTCTGATCATTTCAGTATGTCCTAACCATCTACCTGAGACACATATGTCCTTTTCTCTTTGTTTTTTTTTCTCCTCATCTATCCTTCCTCTAGAAGAGCATATGCCTGAAATGTTAGTCTTCAAACTAATACACTGTTTTCTTTTCCTCACCTTCATGTATTTTTTTTTTTTCATAGTTTTGCACCATACATATACATACACACATACATGTGCGAATGCACAGGTGTGGCTGTGTGGTGAAAAGCATGCTTCTCAACCACATGGTTCTGGGTTCAATCATGCTGCTTGGCACCTTGGGCAAATGTCTTCTACTATAGACTCAGGCCAACTAAAGCCTCATGAGTGGATTTGGTGGGCAGAAACTAAAAGAAGCCCATCATATATACATACATGCATACATACATACATATATATACATACATATATATATATAAGCACCATCCGATCGTGGCCATTGCCAGCCTGGCCTGGCCTCTGTGCTGGTGGCACGTAAAAAGCACCATCCGATCATAGTTGTTTGCCAGCCTTGTCTGGCACCTGTGCCAGTGGCATGTAAAAAGCACCCACTACACTCACGGAGTGGTTGGCATTAGGAAGGGCATCCAGCCGTAGAAACATTGCCAGATCAGACTGGGCCTGGTACAGCCTTCTGGCTTCCCAGACACCAGTTGAACCGTCCAACCCATGCCAGCATGGAAAGCGGACGCTAAACAAGGATGAGGATGATGATATATATATATATATATATATACACACACACACACACACACACACATACATACACACATACATATATATATTCAAGTAAAGGTTATAAACATCATTAAGGAATAATAAAACCAATGAAAATATTGGTTAGTTACCAATCCATAGAAAGTTCAAATATAAGGTAACCATATAAACCGTGGTTCATATATTTCTATATTTAAAGAATAAGGAGAAAATGGAGAGGTAATTAATAATGTTGTTGGTGTTTACATCCCCCCATAACTTAACAGCTCAGTAAAAGAGACCGAAAGAATAAGTGCTAGGCTTACAAAGAATATATCCTGGGGTTGATTGTTTTGACTAAAACCCTTTAACTCTTTTGTTACCATATTTCTGTTGAGATGCTCAGTCTTTCTTCCAATTGATGTTAAATATAACGAAGAATTTAGTAAAATAACTTAGTTATCATGAAGCTAATGTTAGGAACATAAATTGTGACAAAGGTTTGGTGGAAAATTTTAATTCAGAACTTTTGAAAACAAGACATTTGTACTACAGAGCCAGAGGCAGTTTCAGGCAGGTTGGTATCAAAAGGGTTAAGGTGGTGTTCCAGCATGGCCGCAGTAAATTCACTGAAACAAATAAAAGTGTAGAAAAATAAAAGTGTGTGTGTGTGTGTGCATATTACTTATTGTCTCCTTGCTTTGACATCATGTAGTAATTGTAAATGAATGTTAACATCATGCAAGTGTTCTATTCTGTTTCCAATCTTCCATGAAAACATGGGGAAATACTACCTAACTTGGAAACATATGAGTGTTGGTGACCGAAAAGGCATCCAACTGTAGAAAATTTCTCTCAAAAAATTCTGTCTGACCTATGCTACAGTTATGACTAAAAGTTTGCAACATGGGTCTGAAAATTAGAATTGTTATATTAAATGCCCACATTTATATTTAATTTACAATATATTAATTACTTGGCCAAAAGTTTGGATTGTAGGTCTGAAAATTAGAATTTTTATATTAAAAGCCCAAATATATACATTATATATATTTGAACTGAATTGTATGGGCATAACAATTTAAAATTTTTAAAAAATGTTCTAAACTTTTGGCCACAACTGTAGTATAGAAAAGTGGATAGTAAATGATGATGTATATAAAGAAAGGAATAGCTTACAGCTGTTTATAGTGTGTACAATCTTTGACTCAACTGAAGTGATGCATTCAGCTGGCATAACAATGCATGTGCTGACAATATGCATAATTAATTAATTTATTAATTAATAATGCACTATAAAGTTGTTTTTGAATAATTTAAGATATAAAGCACAAAGTATACCGTTTTGATAAACGTATAAACATAACAAGGGCTATAATAGAATTCAAGCGTCTGAGTTTTTTCTTTGGTAGACATGGCTGTGTAGACACTCGCTTCTTAACCTTGTGGTCTCAGGTTCAGCCCCACTGTGTGGATGTTGGGCAAGTGTTTTCTTCTACATCCTTGGGGTGACTAATGACTTGCAAGCAAATTTGGTTGACAGAAACTGTAGAGGCCTGTTGTGTGTGTGTATGTATAATAGCACCCTGAAGAAATGGCAGTTAACACCAAAATGCACATTAAGATGCAAAATTTTGCAGTGTGCACAAAATTGCAACAGAAACATGTAAGTGCAGAAATGGAAAGACGTGATTGACTGCAGAATAAAACTGGATATATAAATCTCTGTTCTCCTTATTATTAATTTATATATATATATATATATATATCATATATATCAAAGTTGGAATCAAACCAAATCAAATCAGATATCGGAGGGCAGAACCAAAGTCGAAGTCGATTGATTTCAATGGAAATTGCAGCTGTGGTTGAGCGAACCATCCGATCGTAGCCGTTGCCAGCGCCGCACCAACTGGCCTCCATGCCGGTGGCACGTAAAAGCACCATCCATTCGTGTCTGTTGTCAGCCTCGCCTGGCCTCGTGCCGGTGGCACGTAAAAGCACTATCCGTTCGTGGCCATTTGCCAGCTCCGTCTGGCACCTGTGCGGGTGGTACGTAAAAAGCACCTACTACACTCATGGAGTGGTTGGCGTTAGGAAGGGCATCCAGCCATAGAAACACTGCCAGATCAGACTGGGCCTGATGCAGCCTTCTGGCTTCACAGACCCCAGTTGAACCGTCCAACCCATGCTAGCATGGAAAGCGGACGCTGAATGATGAATGAATGATGATATATATATACATTTCAAAATGTGACGGTGTGTGTATCATTGGCGATTTTTTTCCTCTGTCTTCCCTTCCTTGGATCTTTCCTTTTCCTATGTTTCTGACAAAGAGCTCCACTCGAAACGTTAAATCCTCCTTCTTTCTTTCTTTTCCTGAGCATCCAATAACACTATACTTGTTCCACGTCCTCACATTGTTGTGTTTTCTCTTTGTGTTTTCATGTTTGGATTAACTTTATATATATATATATATATATATATATACATATATACATACATATATATATAAATACACACACACACAGGTAGAGGCACATGGCTCAGTGGTTAGAGTGTTGGACTCACAATCATGAGGTAATGAATTTGATTCCCAGACTAGGCTGTGTGTTGCATTCTTGAGTAAGACACTTTATTTCACATTGCTCCATTACCCTCAGCTGTAGAAATAAGTTACAACATCACTGGTGCCGAGCTACATTGGCCTTTGCCTTTTCCCTGGATAACACTGGTGGCATGGAGAGGAGAGGTTGGTATCCATGAGTGACTACTGGTCTTCCATAAACAACTTTGCCTAGACTTGTGCTTCAGAGGGGAACTTTCTAGCTGCAATCCCATGGTCATTCATGACCGAAGCAGGCCTTTTCCCTTTTACACACACATATATATATACTTAGATATGTGTGTACATTTGTTTGTTTTTGTTTCCTACTGCTGCTTAACAACTAATGTTGGTTTGTTTATGTCCCCACAGCTAAGCAAGTTCGGTTAAAAGAGGTTGACAGAAAAAATAAATATCTAGAAATTCTTACTCATTCTTATACTGACACAGGTTCAAGGGCTTGCAGAAATCAATTTAATCTTAATTTTTTTTTCTTTTCTTTTAAGTTCCTGTTTAATCGGTATTTTGAAAAATTCTTTAGCGATGCATTCAAATAAGGACCAACTGAGTTTAATGTTGCTTAACTTTGTTAAAAAGTAAAATATTTTTCACGCTTAGTCAGTAATTTTCATTGTGGAAATGTGAAAAAAAAAAAAGAAGAAAAATTATTTTATTTATTTATTCATTTCTTTTTGTCTATTTATTTATATATCTGTTTATTGTTTTTTTTGCAACTTTTATTTTATTTAATATGACTCAGCATAGAAATTTGTTACAAATCAATGCTGCTGGTGGTGTTAAGGAAAGGAAAAAAAAAAAAAAAACCCCCAGAAAAATAAAAATAAATCTAACCCCTACCTTACTCCACCCCAACTCACATCAGTTTGTAGACCCCCCCCCAAAAAAAAAAGACTATAATAAATAAATAAATAAATAAATGAATGAATGTAAACAAAAATACAAACTAGAATTAAATACAGGAGTCAGATTATTTTCATTGCCTGTATCAGTGAATATCTCTGCAACCTTACTAGTTGGCGGTGTTTACTGGCATAAGGCTGCAATTGGAAAAATTGGGCGTGCTTAGTACTGCTAAGGATTCTTAGTTCAGTATTTGGAGAAGGGAAAGTGAGTGAGGGAGTGAAGTGAGTGAACAAAGTGAGTGGAGTGAAGTGAGTGGAGTGAAGTGAAGTGAGTGAGTGAGTGAGTGGTGGAGTGATTGATGTAGCATGTCAATTTTAATGAGACTGGAATGGGGGCTCTGGGCAGCATTGGTGATTTTTAGTTCTACTGACAAGAGGGCATATATACAGAAAGGGACACAGCTGAATAAGGCTAGTAGTTGTGGTGATGATGGTGGTGGTGGCTATGGATGTGGTGGTGGTGGTGGTGGTGGTGGTGGTAGTAGTAGTAGTGGTGGTGGCTATGGAGATGGTGGTGGTGGAGCTGGTTAGGTGATGGTGGAGGTGGTTTAGGAGGTGATGGTGGTGGTGGTAGTGGTGTTGCAGGTGGTGGTGGAGGTGATAGTAGTGGTGCAAGTGGTGGTGGATGTGGTGGAGGTGGTGGTATTTGAAAAAAAAAAAGACATGACTTGATCTGTTTTTCTTTAATGTAAAGTCTGAAATAAATTGATGGTGAAATTTAATTATATAAAGATTTACTTCTTCTAGTCAAAACAACCACAAAACAGATGTGCTGGGCTTTGATGGCAGGAATGTTTTTTTCTTTTTAAAATTTAGATCAATAATCCATACAGATGGATAAAATAAATAAATAAAACAAAACAACAACTTCTTAAATACGCATAAGCCAATAACAGAGCCTGTACATGGTCACTGCACTTGCTAGAAATGAAGCAGAATGTTTCTCAAACTATGCTGTTCTGTATTTATTAAGGTAATGTAGTTTTCTACACAGCTCTAACATTATGTGATGGTCATGGTTAGAATACCTTTGATCATAAGTATGTTCATTGCTACCACTGTCACCATCACCACCACCTGCTCCACCACTGCTGCTGCCACCTGCACCACCACTTGTACTACCATCACCTGCATCACCACCATCTGCTCCACCACCACTACCACTTGCTCCACCACTATCACCACTACTTGCTCTACCACCGGCAACGTTCCCACCTTCACCACCATCTGCACCACCACCTGCACCACCACCATCTGCACCACCATCATCTGCATCACCACCACCAGCAGCTCCACCACTGCCATCATCACTGCCAACACCACCACCACCTGCAACACTACCATCACCTGCTCCACCACAACCACCATTACCACCTGCTTCCACTACCATCACCATTGCCACTGCTGCCGCTGTTGCCACCATCACTGCTGTTGTCTCTACCACGTCCACCACCAACATCACCTTCACGACCTGCACCCCCACCCTACCACCACCACCACTAACAACAACAACAACAACAACAACAACAACCAGCTTTGTTAATAATAATTGGTTTAATGTAATCTTAATCCTTTATGTTTTTCTTGCTTCAGTTATTTCAGTTATTGGACTGCGACCATATTGGGGCACCACACTGAAGGGTTTAATGAAATGAATCAATCCCAGTACTTATTTTTAAGTCTAAGACTTATTTTACTGATATCTTTTGCTGAACTGCTAAGTAACAGGAACATAAACAAACAAACACCAGTTGTCAGGTGGTGATGGGGAACAAACACAAAGACACACATAGACACACACACACACACACAGAAGTTTATATAAGAAGGGCTTCCACATAGTTTTCATTTACCAAATTAACTCATAAGGCATTGGTTAGCCCAGACCTGGGGCTATATTAGAAGAAACTTGTCCAATGATAGTTTAAAAGAAGAAAATTATTAAATTTTGCAGAATTTGTCAAAAGTTTCTTTACCACAGTTATATATATACATATTCTATTTAATTTAGTGCATATAATTAAACATACATCTTTAGAGATATTTGATTGCTGCATTTGTGTATGGTACCAAACTATATTCTTCAGTTTTTATATCTTAACTGGTATATCAATAGATTATCTTCTGCTTGTCCTTACTTCTTCCTCTCATAAATTGTTAAGAAGTTTTTAGAATCTGGAAATAGATACCATTTGTGTGTGTGTGTGTGTGTGTGTGTGTGTGTGTGTGTGTGTGTGTGCATGCATGTACACCTGTATTTCCTTCTGTTCATATTCTTGTACTTTTGATTCTAGGAAAGACTTTTAGCTGAGGAAAAGCATCTAATAAAGCAATAGGCTTTATTTTTATTCAAATAACTCTTTTTTTATATAAACACTAATTTTGTGAATTATTATCACATCTTTCATTATTAATATTTTTCTGGTAGTTCCCTGCAAAACTTTGACTGAAACAATTAAAAGAAAAAATAAGAGTGGACATAAGCAATTTTATTTTTACCATTTCTTTTGTAACAAGTACCAAATAAATATTTTACTGTATTGTTATAAATACTATTTTACATGTGAAGGTGCATGGCTCAGTGGTTAGAGCATCGGGCTTATGATCATGAGGTTGTGAGTTTGAATCCTGGACTGGGCTGTGTGTTGTGTTCTTGAGCAAGACACTTTATTTCACGTTGCTCCAGCTCACTCAGCTGTAGAAACGAGTTGCAACATCACAGGTGCCAAGCTGTATTGGCCTTTGCCTTTCCTTTGGATAACACTGGTAGTGTGGAGAGGGGAAGCTGGTATGCATGGGTGAGTGCTGGTCTTCCATAAGCAATCTTGCCCAGACTTGTGCCTGGGAGGGGAACTTTCTAGGTGCAATCCTACGAAGGGGGTCTCGGCAACTATTTTACAATAATTCAAATTTATTTTGCATTTAACACCTTGTGTTTTAAAGACCTCCTCCCTGATTTAATTGTTTATCCCTTTAGCATTTAAACTGGCCATATCCAGTCAAAATATTGTACAAGTTTTATGTTCAAATTAGCCAGATGTAGCCTTTCCTGCTAACCCTACAATATCATTCTAAAAACTGTCACCTTATCAGTATCACCTAGCTACAAGAAAATGCATGATTAATTCAAAACAATGTGAATAAATAAGCATTACTTTTGTCTGAATAATGTGAATGCTAAAGGGTTAAACCGGCCATATCCATCCAAAATATTCTACCTGTTTTATGTTGAAACTGGTTAGATCTGGTCTCTTACACCAATTCTACAGTCTCATTCTAAAAAATGAACAGTTACTACATCAAAATCTCAATGCTACAAGATATGCATGATTAATTCAAAACAATAATGCAAATGCTAAAGGGTTGTACTAGGAAAGAACAATAAAATCTCTGCAAATCCTGTAAATAATTGATACTAAGCTGTAGATTCATTTAGGGATAAATTAAGTCCATTGCTATCAAGACACAACATTCTTAATAAAGTTGTCTGGCTTCCCATTAGTCTGCCATTATTCTGACTCCAGTGGTAATAAAGTGATTTAGCAAAACTGGGAAGATTGAAATGATATGAAAAAAGAAAACACCAAGCAAAAATAAAGACAAAAATGCAGAGTGTACTTGAAAACCTTTTCTTTGTTAATTTGCTTGGCAGTGGATGTGTATGGCTTTTTTTTTTTTTGTTCTGCTGGTGGTTAATAAGAATAACCCTGATTGTGATCTTATCTATGACCTAAACCTATATACTACTGTTAATGTATTATAACTAAAGAAACTATTAGGGAGAAAGAGTGTTGGTTGCTGGGAATAAAGTATATTTATGAGCTTAATTCTGGAAAAGAAAGATATAAGATATCAAATTACATTACACTTGGTTTTTATGAGTTATTCAGAAGAGGAGGAGCTGCATCCATGACCTTTGTACGCCCCACCAGACTGATGTGAATTCCAAGTACTATGGCTTTTTGCTTCTTGTTGCAAGTAAAGTAAAGATGTTTTATTTGTGTTCAACATAGCTTATTAAAGTAGTCAAATAGATATAGATAAGTCATCTAGTTTTATTAATTTTCAATGTCTGCTATCAGTTTTTACATGTCAGTATCTTGGTCATTAGATTACAAGGTAACTAACTGTGGAGTACACTATGAGATAACCAACTGCAAAGTGCATGATTCCAATCTAGTCACCAGACCAAGTCCCAGATCACTTTACACTGAGATGACACAGCCAGTCGTAGAATCATCAGATCAATTTCAGAAAAGTACAAAATTTCATGAAGTAGCAGACTAGATGACTTATCTATATCTATTTGACTACTTTAATAAGCTACATTGAACACAAATAAAACTCAAAATGAAACATTTTTCTGATAGTATCTGATCTAGTGGAGGAAGATGCATGAGGACTCTACTTTCAGGAATAATAGACAAAAACATTTGTAGGTTGGTTGGATAATTTAATGATTATCAATAGGGTTTTTTACAGTTAAAAATTAAAAAATATTAAAGTAATAAGTAACTTAAAAAATGTAGCATGCAATTTAGAAAAATAGCATAATCCATTACTTGTATCCTGATATGGCAACCCTAAACAGTCTAGTTGTTAAATATGGATAAATATGCTGCTGAAAGCAGTAGGAATATTATAAGATTTGAGAGTGTTTTCTTAGCTTATAGTATTGCATTCATCTGCTTCTGTGAATGTAACTTTTGCTGAGTTTATCTACTCTAAAAACACCATCTGCTATCTGCTATATGGAGACAAAATCTTTGACTCTTAATCTAATAGAGCTTTGCCACTGTGAGTAGCTTTGACTGGACATCTGTTAATTCTATCAAAGAGAACTTTCACCATATACACCAACAGAAACATGCCAAAAGTCACTCATTTTCAAAAAGAACTGTGACCTACTCTGTCTTCCAATTCTGGTGAACTATTACCAATTTACTAAATCATTCTCTCTCGTGATCTTTTCTAGAATTTTCATATTTTCAACATTGCTGAAATCATATCAAAGAGGTTTTGGCTTTCTCTTCAGAATTAAGAAACCTGAGATAGCATTCATTCACTAAGGTACAAATTTGCTCTATAACAAAGCTCTGTTCTTGTGGCAGGAAAATCTTTAATCCTTGACCTAATATTGGTTTCAAAGTTTGACACAAATCCAGCAGTTTCGAGAAAGGGCCAAATCAATTACATTGATGCCTGTGGTCAACTGGTACTTATTTTATTGACCCCGAAAGGATGAAAGACAAAATCAATCCCAATGGTATTTGAACTCAGAATGTACAGACAGATAAAATACTGCTAAGCGTTTTGTCCACCATGCTAATGATTCTGCCAGCTTGCTTCCCTTGGTCTACTATTGAGCTCTATAAAATCTCTGTCTATTCTACTGCTACAGTTGAAGGCCTTGTTCTTAAGAACTACTAACCCCCTCTTGAAATGATATGTTGCACTTGTGTTCATCCTTCTTGCTTCCCATATTCATTCTCTCTCTCTCTCACACACACATACACATGCATATGCAGAAATCTTCTCCAAACATTACATTGTAACCCCCATTTCAAACTTCTCTATTTTTTTAATTTCTGATTTTAAAGTTCCCCGCTGAATTATGAACAGGACCTTGGTGAGGAGTGGTGTTTCACCATTAGAATTGGGTTTCATGGTCTTGTTTTTTTTAAAACAATCCAAGCATTGTTCAAGAAGTATTTATGTAGATTTTGCAAATGAATGCTCTTTATTAGTTACTTCTTATCAACAACACTAAGTGGAAATGATTCATTAAGCAGAACTAAGGTGTGGCAATCAAAGTGAGAATGTTATATGAAGTTGCAGGTGCCATCAAGTATATATATATATTTAAATTTGCCTAGAAAAGTCATGCATTGCTGCTCTAATTTCCCAATCAGAATGGAATCTCTTACATTGTTATTAGTTCTACTATAAAGTTACCTCTCACATACTCTCTCTCTCATTTAAGAGAAGACACCATATATTCTGTTCAAGTTCTCAGAGAGGAAGGCTCAAACACAAATGTCCATATGTATAAAGTGTTCCTTCCTTCTCATAAGCATAGAAAAGCATAAATTCAGAGTGTATATATTCTTTTATTCTTTTATTTGTTTCAGTCATTTGACTGAAGCCATGCTGGACCACCACCTTTAATCAAACATGTCGACCCCTGGACTTATTCTTTGTAAGCGTAGTTGGTCTCTTTTGCCGAACCGCCATTGGTTGTCAAGTAATGATGGGGGGACAAACACAGACACACAAACACACATATGACGGGCTTCTTTCAGTTTCCATCTACCAAATCCACTCACTAGGCTTTGATTGACCTGAGGCTATAGTAGAAGATACTTGCCCAAGGTGCCACACAGTGGGACTGAACCCAGAACCATGTGGTTGGTAAGCAAGCTACTTACCACACACTCACACCTTTTTAATGTAAATATTCCACCTCTGACACCAACTACTGCGTCAACTGTTCAACACGAACTGCTTGACCTCAACCTCCTTGCATCGACCACATGTCACCGACATCGAACCAACTATTCACATAAACCACTCATGTTGACTTCCAGCAGACTTTGAACCACATATTTGACACCAGCCCCTAATGTTGTCAACTACATGGCTCCCAGTATGGACTAAGTTGCCATGTGTTGACTAGTAGTCTTTATAGTTTGCCCACACATTCGTGTTCTTGAGCAAGATGCTTCATTTTACATTGTTCCCGTCCCCTCAGCTGAAAATGGGTAATCCTGTAATGAATTGGCATCCCTTTTAGGAAGAGTGTTGTCATTTTGGTCCCGTATATGCCATGAAACTGGGTTACTAGCCCTTTGCACCTTAGGACTTGCGACAGTATTGTTCTAGGAGTTGAGAATGATGATAGAGGACAAAAGCAACATTATTTTCAGTAGGAGGATTTGAACTCAGAATGTAACAATGACAGTGACAATGACGAGTCCCTTAACTCCTTGGGAGTCTTTGGAGCACTGCAGCATGCAGTGTATCTTGGGTGAGAAAGCTTATCCCTCTCCCAGATAAGCTCATTTCTACAGCTGAGTGGGCTGGAGCAGTGTGAAATGAAGTGTTTTGCTCAAGAACACAACAGATCACCTGGTCCAGGGTTCAAAACCACAATCTTACAGTCGTGAATCCAACACCCTAACCACTAAGTGACATGACTCCACTTGTAACAAATGTAACAAAATCATAACCAAATAATGATTTCAAATTGTGGTGCAAGACCAGCAATTTCAGGTGTGTGTGTGTGGGGGGGGAGTTGATTACAAACCCACCTCCGTCGGCCAGTGCTCAGCTGGTACTTATTTTATCAATCCCCTAATGGTTGAAAGATAAACTCGACCTTTGTGGAATTAGAAATCAGAATATGAAGAAGAATGAAATGCTGCTAAGCTTCTGCCTGGTATTCTAATGATTCTGCCTGCAAAGACTTCTATCTGATACTGTATTAATTTTGTCACTTCACTGCCCATTTTCTGACTTGAATTGTTTATATATTGTGTTGCAGTTTGCATAGTTTTCATGAAACAAAGAAATATGGAGAGAAAGGAGATAGAGAATGATTGGTATCAGAATAATGTGGCTTCTTTTAAGAGTATGGATTTTGTTGTTTTGGATGAACAGAATTTCTAATAAACTAATTGTCTTGAAAGTAAAATCCGTAACCCAAAGTTAATTCTTAGAAAACAGAAAGTAGTTTAGCAGAAAACAAAACAAATAAACAGACAAAAAAAAAGAACATACTAACAAAAAAAATATAAATAAAAGAACTGTTACTGTCTGCTGAAAAGAAATGACAAAAAGAGAAAGAAGTCTGAAGAATGTCCTGAAGTTCTGTAACAGCTGCAATATTATTAGATTTATTAATTCACAATATAAATAGAAATAAAAGCGGAAACTGTTCCTTAAATGTAATACACAAAGAAGAGACAAAGATGGTAAAATTTGAACCAATTCCGTTGATTATAAAATTGGTGGTAGCTGTGGTGAGAGTAGTGCCAATGAGTAAAAATGGTGGTGGTGGTGGTGGTAAATGGATTGTAGTAATAGCTGCAAACATGGTAGAGGTATTGGTGGTAGGAATGAGGTTCAATGAGGTAATAGTTCTGGTGATGGTATAGGGTGGTAGAGAGATATCAGTAGCAAGGTGAAGGGCTCTTTAATCTTTACAGTTGGTTGGCGGTGGAGTTCTGTATTGTTTACATCATCATCATCATCATCATCATCGTTTAGCGTCCGTTTTCCATGCTAGCATGGGTTGGACGGTTCTACTGGGGTCTGTGAAGCCAGAAGGCTTCATCAGGCCCAGTCAAATCTGGCAGTGTTTCTATGGCTGGATGCCCTTCCTAACGCCAACCACTCCGTGAGTGTAGTGGGTGCTTTTTACGTGCCACCCGCACTGGTGCCAGACAGAGCTGGCAAACGGCCACGAACGGATGGTGCTGTTTATGTGCCACCGGCACGAGGGCCAGGCGAGGCTGGCAACGGACACGAAACGGGGCGGCGCTGGCAACGGTCGCGAAACGGAAAGTTCTGTTACATGCCACCGGCACTGGTAACACATCTGCAATTTCCATTGATCGATTTCGATTCTGATCCTCACTTGCCTCAACGGGTCTTCACGTTAATCATAGAGTTTCATAAAATGTTGATTACAAAAGAATGAAATAATTACATAACAAACACATGACATGACTAAAGTGTGAATTAATTCCATATGTCAAATATTGGTTTCAAATTTTGGCAATTTTGAGGAAGAGGCTAAGTCAGGTACATAGATTCCAGTGCTCAACTTGTACTATTTTATTGGCTTTGAAAGGATGAAAGGCAAGGTTGACCTTAGCAGAATTTGAACTCAGAATGTAAAGATGGAAGAAATCTCACTCAACATTTTGCCCTGCATGCTAATGGCTCTGCCGGCTTACTTTCATTCATATATATGTGTGTGTGTGTGTTGTGTGTGTGTGTGTGTGTGTGTGTATGTATGTATATGTATGTATGTATGTATGTATATATATATATATATATTATATATATATATATCTATATATATATATATATTATATATATATATATAGTTGGAATTTACAAAAGAAAACAAAACAAAGAGAGGTGTATAAACAACAAGCAGATTATTAGTTTAATGCTATATATATATATATATATATTTGTGAAGAAGGTAAACAAACATCAAGGCAAGACATCTCTAGTCATATGTTATGTTTATTAAAAATAATTAAGCAATTTTTAAAGTCTTACAGCTGTTTCTGGGATATCCTAAAAACATGTGGAATATCCCGTCATCAGAGACAGATAGTGAGAAAGTGAGAGGGTATAGATTACAGAAATGATGGCGAAATGTAGGAAAAAGAGAAAGATATATATATATATAAAAGTTCACAGTTTAAGTTTCCGATAGTGCAGGTAATAATCCATGAGCCTTTATGTACAATCCAATGTGAATCCAGGTAAGATAATGTTCCTCATATTGTAGGTCTCCAGGAAGAATACTTCCATGTTGGAAGCTCATATCAGAATATATATTTATATAAAGTTGTCACTAATTGTGACTGTATGTGCTACAAGCACAAATATTGCTAGAAATAAGAGTTAAACCATTTATAACTGCATAATAGCACCACATTAATTTTTCTACTACTACTATTACTACTACTACTACACACACACACACACACACACACACATATAGATTGAAAGCTATATGGTTAAGAAGTTTGATATCTTGAGCAAGTGTCTGGTACTATAGCTCTGGACCACTCAAAGGCTTGTGAGTGGATTTTGTAAGCAGAAACTCAAAGAAGCCTGTTGTGCATATGTGTGTGTGTGTGTGTGTGTGTGTGTGTGTTTGTGTGTGTGTGTTTTATAGACAGATAGATTGATTGATTGAATGAATAAATACCAGGCTTTAAAAAAATAGGTACTGCAGTTGATTTTTTTCTTTCACTAAACCTTTCAAGTTTTAGTGAAAGAAATCAGTCCAAGTTGTTGCCCAATGACTTAAACAAATAAAGGATAAAGGATTCAGTCTGTTTCTTTATTGTAGATATACATAAATACATCAGCTATGATATTAGCAAAAATGCATGGGTGGCCAAAAGTAAGTATACAATTGCTTAATATGAATGGAATGTTCTTTTTACTGAAAGTCTCCAGAAATCAAAAAAAAAGAGGGCTTCTTATGAACCAGGCATTTCCCACAGATCCCTTAGTTGACTTTTGAATCGTTTTGGTTTTAAAACAGAAATAGAGAAATGAAAAGAGCATTCCATTCATATTAAGCAACTGTATACCTACTCTTTCCCACCTCTGTATGTTGATCAATCTTATTTATTAAAAAATTTAATATGGTAATAGACTCAATCTTCTTTACTTTGAGATAAAGGAAATGAAACTTTTCTAAGTTCTGTTAACATAAAGGAACTGAAAAATATATATCTAAAGAGAATTCTGAATCTACTAAACTTTTGTGGCATTTGTTGTTACTTCTCTTAATTTTTTTTCTTGTATTGCATTTCTTATGCAGTGAAGTAACACTGTTTTTTATATGAGATTCTCCAAATTCATTTCTCTCCTAACAATCCTTTAAGAGTTGAATTGCTATTATAAAAATGCACTGTTGAAGTTAACTCTTTTGATACCAGCTCACCTGAGACCACTCCAGCTTCTATGAGATAAATTTACTGTTTTAAAGTCATCTAAATTATAATCTTCCCTTAAAATTTTATGCTAATTTGTTTCAGACCCCAGCTTAATAATGAGAAAGTTATTTTACTAAATCCTTCATTATTTAAAAAAAAATAACTGAAACAAAGGCAGCATATGTTGACAAAATATGGTAACAAACGGGTTAATGTTATTGCTTAGCCCCAGTCCGCTCTGATTTAGAAAACCTATGATCAAAGGTATCCTTGCCATGACCCCATATCTTTTTTGCTATGCACAGGGAATCCAGAAGCATATTATTCAATTTGTCCTTCTCTAAGATTATAGGGCATGATTTTTTTTTAGGGAAGGTTTTATGTTTCTAGTTGAATGTTAGCATCAACTCCAAAGGCTCTGTAGGAGGCTTTGGAGTTCATTCTGCCTCATAGGTAGAAGTTCCTAAATGAAAGGTCATTCTCTTCCAAATTTGACAGAGAAATTTTCAATCAATGTCAACTCAGTTTGGGATTAGATTTCTCTGTCTTCTTTATGCATATTTTTTTTTACCACCCCTTCTTTACTATTCTACCAGTTTGACCAAGATTGACAGATGCCCTCATCCAAGCAAGAAAAAAACAACAACAACAACAAAGAAAACAATACAACAAACAATGACCTTTTCTTAATAACATTCAAAATCAGTCAGGTTGAAAGCTATATTTATGGCATCTGAAATTCTATCTGTATGCACTTGTTCCAATTCACAAAGGAAAATATCCTATTTACCGGATGACCATCTTCCACAAATTTGATGTAAACAGCATCATTTTCCGACACAGAACAATCACTTAACCCCCATCAATCATAACTTAAATGAAACTGACTTCCTCCAGCTCATAGGACTTTTCTCCTTTCACCTTATCCACAGTATATAATTGCTTCAGAACACTATGCATCATTATAAGTCTTGCTTTATGGAAATTATTTCTAATTTCTGCTTTCATTTATTCATTCTTTTCTTTTTCTTTTTTTATTCAGTAATACAAGAACTAGTTAAAATTTTGTAAATGGCACTTTTCTTCCTTTGCAACTCTAGACACGATAAATTTCATATTAAGTCAATATGAGTTTTGTAAAATTGGTCGTTGCTTCCTCTAAATAACTAGAAATAACAGCACTGGATTAAATTTACTGTTAACATGACATGAATGATTGAAAGTGAAACTTGGGACTGAAACAAGATTCAAATTTGAAACAAGTTTCAATTTTGAATCATGTCAAACTTAATTTGACCTTTAACTCTCTTTCTTTTCTCAATAAATTATTTTCTTCTTTTCATCTCTCTCTCTCTCTTCCTTTGTCCTTCCTTCTCTCCCTCTTTCTCTCTCTCTCTGTTTCTATAGTGTAGACAAGGCATATAATAAATTATCATAAAATAGTAATGATCAACTTTTGTTTGAGCATATCCTCGCCAATAAACACATACTGTTCAATGCGAGGGCTTCAACATGATTACTTGAATCACAACTGAATTTCCTTCAAGTTGTCCCATACCTTTTGAAAGAAAGAAGGGCACAGTATAATATGGTCCTGAAGACACTCCACTTAAAAAAAGAAATCAGCATGTTCAAAGTTTAAATGTCTTTTGTCATAGGTCTGTCTGTTAATTTCTTTTGAATGGACTTGAGTTAAACAACAGCAGAAATATATTGTTCATTACTGCATTGTGCTTGTCTCAGTGCTTTATATTATTTACACTAGATGGTTTCTCTGATACGAGGGGCGTTCAATAAGTAATGCCCCTGACCCACTTGCAGTTGTTTGATCTAGCTGAAATTTTGTGTGTGCAATTATTTATATCTCTATAGAGAAGGTGGCAAATTGCAGCTCTGAACTAATTGGGGTTTCTGATTTACAGGTGTTTGAACTGAGTCAAGTGTGAAATGGAGCCTGTTGAGTGTCGAGTAGTGATCTGGTTTTTGTATTTGAAAGGACGCACACCACAGGAGACTTTTGATGAAATGAAAGTAACTTATGGTAATGATGCCCCATCATATGACCATGTAAAACGCTGGCATCGTGAATTCAAACATGGTCGGAACTCGGTGGAAACAGCTCCCAGAACTGGTCGCCCCACTTCTGCAATTTATGAGGCATCTGTCCGTCAAGTTGAGGCTGCCATTTTGAAAGATCGACGCATAACTATTCGCCAAATAGCCCACGAGGTCAAGATTAGTACCGGGTCTGTGGAAACTATCATTCATGACCATTTGCATATGCAAAAGGTGTCTGCCAGATGGATTCCCAGGTTGCTCACACCTTTCCAGAAGCAAGAACGCGTCGAGTGCTCGAGGATGAATTTGGAGATGTGCCAAGAAGATGAGTCGAAATTTTTCAAAAGACTGATTACACAGGATGAAACCTGGGTCCATCACTATGATCCAGAGACCAAAGCCCAGTCAATGCTGTGGAAGCACCGTGATTCACCTCCTCCAAAGAAGGCAAGGGTGCAGCCCGCCGCTGGCAAGGTCATGCTCACAGTCTTCTGGGACCAGGACGGAGTAGTGATAACAGATTTCCTGGCAAAGGGTACCACAATTACAGGAGCCTATTATGCTTCACTTTTGAGGAAATTAAGAGAAACTATTAAAATCAAGAGGCGGGGCAAGATCAGCAAAGACATCCTCCTCCTGCAGGACAACATTCCAGTCCACAACTCGCTTGTCGCCAGATCAGAAGCACAGGCGTGCGGCTATGAAATCCTCCCCATCCTCCCTACTCTCCTGACCTTGCACCCTCTGATTTTCACCTCTTCCCAGCCATGAAGTTGTTTTTGAAAGGAAAGCGTTTCCCAGATGATGCAGCCTTGATTTCTGAAGTCACGTCGTGGTTGGAGGACCAAGCTGGGTCTTCTAAAAAAAACGGTCTCCAGAGCTGCATCAAACGATGGGAGAAATGCGTAACTCTGGGTGGTTCCTATGTAGAGAAAGACTAATAACTGTGCAAAGTTTCGTTGCTCTACTGCTATGGGAAGTGGGTCAGGGGCATTACTTATTGAACGCCCCTCATATGTTACAGCAACAACTATTATTATTATTATTTCTTTCTTTTCTCAAGTTTTGTTGGAACTCCTGGAGTCTTGCATGCATAGCGGCTTACTGCCTGCAGCCTATAGTACTATGTTATCTGTTCTTTTCAACTATCAAATGCTTTCCTGATTATTCTGGCCGTGCCAAGGAGGCAAACCTTTTGTAACATTTCTACTGGGTGCTCTATTCCAATTTCGTTTACATTACTCTCGATGCCTTCTGATCATCATCGCCGTTGCCGCCACTGCCTTCTTCTTCTTCTTCTTCTTTTTCTTCTTCTTCTTCTTCTTCTATCTTCTTCTCCTCCTCTTCCTCCTCCCCCCTCCTCCCCCTCCTCCCATCCACCTCCTTCTCACTCCCCCCTCCTCCTCCTCCTCCTCCTTCTTCATTATCATCAAACATTTGGTAGTTTCAAGCAAATTTCTACTGCATCACCTGCTACACTTTCCTGTTGCTGGGGTGTGTGCAACATTGTGTGTTCTTTTTTGTTTGCTGAGGTGTGTGCTAACTCTTCCCAGTATTGTGCTGTGTCAGTTTCTTTTGTTTTTTTATGGGGTGTGGGCAGTCTTTTGTTGTATTAGTCTTTGTCTTGTGTGATGTGTGTGTAATTCATTGGATATATAGCCTGCTTGTGGTAGTTTATTTCATTCGATATTTCTTATATAGAATGTCTTGTGTTTGTAGATTGTTTTGTTTAGGTCGTATTATTGAATTGATAGTGTCTTGCATAGGATGTTCCTAGCAGGACTATTTTTTGGATAGTGTGTAGTGTTGAGGATCCAGGTATAGCTTCTACATTATTATTATTATTATTATTATTATTATTATTATTATTATTATTATTATTATTATTAATAATAATAATAATAATAATAATGATAATAATGATAATAATGTTTTATATGTTTTTTCTCAGGTGGTAGAGACAGATTAGTAGACATGGAGCTACTTGCTGTAAGATACTACATATATGAATGCCACCTGTGAATTTTGGCTATTTCTTTTGTTTATCTTTGTTAGCTTGAAATGTTTGTAAATGTGAAGGTAGATCTGAAGAAGTTCTTGAGATGCTTGCCAAAATTATAAGTGAATTCAGGCCAGTGTAAGAAGTGAGTTGCACTCTCACTATTTGGGGACAATAACACGAATAATGTGATTGACCTTGAATAATGTGATTGAACTTTTCTGGAATGCTTGAAAAAGTAACTAGTAAGTTGTATTATTCTCTGGACAATGCAGTTTATGGTTTATGTAAGTTGATATAGGTATGTCTGCTCATGGAATGAAATGCTGAAAGAATAGATTTTTTTTCTTTCAATGTGCATATATTTAGAGAAAAAGGCTTTGGTTCATGAAGGTTCTCATGTAGATAACATTTATGTGTATGTATTATGTGTATGCATGTATGTGTCTGTATGTGTTTGAAAGTATGTATGCATCTGGGTATGTCTGAAGTCAAATTTTGGAAGACATATATTTTGTTGCAGACAGAATATGCATAAGACAAGATAAAATAGGCGTTTTTATTTGATTATAGTCAAGAATGATGATGAAAGCATTGTGTTTGGCTCTCATCACAATCCTTTGCTTATTTTTTTGTAACAATAACAAACTACAAGATCAGATTTTTATCTGATTACATCAAAGACATTACATTATAAAATTATAGTTCACAATGAAGGCTTCTTATTACATAAGAGTATATATTTTTAGCCTTTGTTCTTTAGTTTGCTTTAGACATCACTACAATTAATTAAGAAAGAATAATAATAATAATAATAATAATAATAATAATAATAATAATAATAATTAATCCTTTTATTGGCCACAAGGGCTGATAAAAATTAATTATAACATAAAGGGACAAAACAGGACGAAAGGTTACCAAGGGTTTTGTCCGTTTGTAAAATCGAGTAAAAAAGCAGTTTAACAACGAAAGATTATAACAATGAAAATCTCCCAAAAAGGGAGAGGCGTTACGAAAGGTTCCTGGTGGAAAAACCCATAAAAGCCAATGGGAGCCTGGTCAAAAAAAGGTGGGTAGAGAGCCCCTTTCTCCTTTTGTAATACCTTTTTAAATTACAGGTGTATCCTCAGAATGGCTCCTTTCATACTGGCCATTCTTGCGACATTTATCCACCTTTCATTAAACTTGCTATCGGACAGCACTTCCCTCTCTACTCTCATCTTCCTTTTCAAGTGAAACTTGAAAAAGTTGATGAGGCCTGGGCCAAAGAGGAAAGTGTCTGACCTTAGCCCTTCCAAATGGGTCCACCATACCACCTCTTTCACTACAGCCACTAGGCAAAGGAAAACTGCCTTGCCCTCCTGGTTAAAGAAGGTCAGCGGGGCAATCTTCACTATGGATTCAGCTGATAGCTGGATCCGTCCTATATGTGACAGTAGCTGTTTGACATAAACCCATAGTTCAGCAATACTCGGACACTGGATGAGTGCGTGCAGGACGGTTTCATCGTCCTGGCAGCACCTCGGGCAGGTCCGGCTGACAGCATTTCCATGCTGGTAGAGTTTATCTCGAACAGGCAGAGCCCATCGGTAACACTGCCAGGCAAGGGACCTCTCGAAATTATCCATTGGCCCCGGCCTGAAAGTCCTGAACAGACTGCTCAGCTCGTTATCGTCAACGCCTAGAATTTCCCGAGATAATAGCAATAATGTTTCAAATTTTGGCCTTGTATGATGCTGAATCTCCCTGAGAACTACATCAAGGGTAGGCATGTCTGTTGAATGCTCAGTCACTTGCATGTTAATTTCACAAGCAGGCTGTTCTATTGATTGGATCAAGTAGAACTCTCATCATCATAACCGATGGCATGCCAGCTGAAAGAGGAACATGCATGGCAGTGTAGTCCAGAAGTTTACTTCCCAATCACAATGCTTCAGGTTCAGTCCCACTTCTACTGTAGCTGGCCAAAGCCTTATGTGTGGATTTGGTAGATGAAAGCTAAGAGAAACTTGTCATGTATATATATATATATATATATATAATATATATATAGTTCACAGATGAGATCCAGAGATGGTTTGTATAGAAGACACTTAACAGTACTCAAAAGATTCAAACTTAGACTCTGATGTCTTTACAGGAGGTCATTCAACAAGGGAAAGAAAGGCTGTGAGAGGGATCAATTTGAGTGGGTATAGAGGCAGTTATGTGGATAAAGAAATTAGATACATCAAATATATTAAATATGTTAGTTTGGGTATAAATATATATTTAATATATTTGGTGTATCTAATTTGTTTAGCCACATAATTACCCACCTCTCTGTCTGTCTTTGTTTACACCTCATATAAAAGCTATAAGTGAGTGCCATCTCATACAAGTAGTGTCTATCATTTCCAATATTCCGTGAGAACATGTTTGGCCATGGGATGATATTACTTTGCATGGAAACAAGCGAAAGGGTTGGTGACAGGAAGAGCATCTGGTCATACAAAATTTACTTATTGAATTCCATCTGACCATGGTGAACATGGAAAAGTGGTCATTAAAATGCTGATGATGATGGTGATGATGCATTTTATTCACTTCACCTCTGTTAATACTCTTTGTTTCAAACAAAACTGAACATTTGTCACTTGTGGATTTTCCACAGGCATGGAATATATACATCATCATCATCATCATCATCATCGTTTAACATCCACTTTCCATGCTAGCATGGGTTGGACAGTTTGACTGGGGTCTGGGAAGCCAGGAGGCTGCACCAGGCTCCAGTCTGATCTGGCAGTGTTTCTACAGCTGGATGCCCTTCCTAACGCCAACCACTCCATGAGTTTAGTGGGTTCTTTTTATGTGCCACTGGCACAGGTGCCAGAGGAGGCTGACAACAGCCTTGATCGGTTGGTGCTTTTTACGTGCCACCAGCACAGAAGCTAGTCAAGGCGGCACTATGTTTATGCATGTGTGTCTTTGTGCCTCTGTTTGTCTCCCTGCCATCACTTCACAACTGATGCTGGTGTGTTTATGTCCCCCATAACTTAGTGGGTCAGCAAAAAGAGACTGATAGAATAAGTCCTGGGGTTGATTTCTTTGACTAAAACCCTTTAAGGCGGTACTCCAGCAGGACCACAGTCAGATGAATCAAAGAATAAAAGAATATATATGTATTCTTTTCATCTTTTTACATGTTTCAATCATTAGACTGCGGCCATGCTGGGGCACTGCGTTGAGGAATTTTCAGTCAAATGAATCGACCTCAGTACTTATTATTTCTTCTTTTAAGCCTGGCACTTATTCCATTGGTCTCTTTTGCCAATCTGCTAAGTTATAGAGATGTAAACACTCCAACACTAGTTGTTAAGCAGTGATGAGGGACAAACACAGACATAAAGACTCTGCCCCACCATATATATATATGTATGCACGCAGGAGTGGCTGTCTGGTATGTAGCTTGCTTACCAACCACATGGTTCCGGGTTCAGTCAAGTGTCTTCTACTATAGCCTCGGGCTGACCAAAGCCTTGTGAGTGGACGGAAACTGAAAGAAGCCCGTCGTATATATGTGTGTGTGTGTGTGTGTTTGTCTATGTGTGTCTGTGTGTGTGTCTATGTATGTATGTGTGTGTCTGTGTTTGCCCTCCCCCCATTGCTTGACAACTGATATTGGTGTATTTACATCCCTGTAACTTAGCAGTTCAGCAAAAGAGACCAATAGAATAAGTACTAGGCTTACAAAGAATAAAGCCTGGAGTCGATTTGTTCAACTAAATGTGATGCTCCAGCATGGCTGCAGTCAAATGACTGAAACAAATAAAAGAATAAAAGAATATATATAGATGTGTATATATATGTATGTATACATATATATGATCAGCTTCTTTCAGTTTCTATCTACTAGATACACTTACAAAGCTTTGGTTGTCTCAAAGCTATAGTAGAAGATACTTGCCCAAGGTGCCCCATAGTGTGACTGAACCCGGAACCATCTGGTTGGGAAGAAAGCTTCTTATCACACAACTGCAGGGAGAGAACTGAGAGCTGTGAATAGTCTGAAAGCTGGCAATTTAGTGAATAGTAAATAAAACAAGGCACCCAGTGACCAAGTGGGTAAAATATGATATTAATCCTGTAAAATGGTGTAATTTGATGTAAAACTAACAAATAAATACAAATTCTGGGGGCAGTGTTGGCTCCATTAATCCTCTGGTGATTGTTTTCATTGCAGGAGGAAGTCTTGATCATTTCTCGGTTGTCTTAGTCTTTTCGCTCTTCCTCTTTGCTAGCCTCTACAGATCATGTTAACATGGTTGTCTCCAGGTGTTTCAGTCTGGCAAGTGCTACTGGTTGGTGTCTTCTAAGTTCTTGGGAATGGGGTTGAACGTTTTACATTGATTGCTTTCAGCTGGTGCTGATAACATTATAAATTCAAGCATAAACACATAGGACATGGAGATGGACAAACACATCATATACAAACACATATTGACACATCACATAACAGACAGATATAGACATATATATATATATATATATATTATATATATATATAATATATATATATATAATATGAGGGAATATTATTCCAAACTTACTACTTACTATTTTGCACATTACTTAATCATTGTTATATGTTTCATCTTATATTTAATCTTTCTATAATATGTAATTTTTCTAAATGGTATAATTTAATAATTTTTCATTATTGAATTGATAAAAGGTGTTTTTTTTCCAATTTATATATATATTGGTAAAAACGGTAAGATAACAAAAGAAAGAAAGAGACCTCAATATTATATATTATGTAAATAGAGAAAATTTATCTGTAAATTAATATGTTACCATTATTCAATAGCCAAGATAAAACTCTGAGTTTTATCTTGGCTATTGAATAATAGTAACGTATTAATTTACATGTATATATATATATATATATATGTCTATATCTGTCTATTATGTGATGTGTCAATGTATATAGGTAAACTATAACTGTCACTAAATGCAACTAAGAGTGATAGAACATTGCTAGAAATAAGTCCTAAAATGATTTAATGCTGTAGTTAAAACACATAATTGTATACATATATGCTGAGAGAGACTGTAATCACCCAAAACACTGTTCAAGACTTCCTTATACTGACCGATCAGTTTCACCTATTTCCATAGCATCATCTGTAAGGACCACTCACTTGGCTGATTCCAGGCTTAACCCTTTAGTGTTCAGCTTATTCTGTCAAATGTGATGTTTGTTTATTTATATTGTTTTGAATTAATCATGCATTATCTTGTAGTTTAGAGATTTCAGTGATGTGATTTTTTAGTTTTAGAATGACATGGTAGGGCTGAGGTGAGAGGCGAGATCTGGTCAGTTTCAATATAAAACAGGTTAAATATTTTGGCCGGATATGGCTGGTTTGAATGCTAAAGGGTTAATTAACTATCACCATTTATATATTCACCATAAAAATTTATGGATGATTTAGCAAGTCACTAATGTATTTTAGCACCCTTAGATGCATTTAGTGACAATTATAGTTTTCCTTTACGGTAACACATTGCGCATGGCAGTTTATATATATATATATGTCTTGCAAATATATATATATATATGTCTTTAAAACATATATATATATATGTCTTGCGCATGGCAGTTTATATATATTTATATATATGTATATATATATATATAAATTTTCAAGATTAATCAGCCGAAATTGCTAAGATGATCTGGTTCTTGACTGATGACTGAGGGCTTCGAATGTCCCGTCCTGTGGTTCTTGTGTCGTCTCTGTGGTGTTTCATGTTCTTGTCCATGTCTGTAATTATTTTTACTGTTTACCTATATATATATATATATATATATATATATATATATATATATATATGTCTTGCACATGGCAGTTTATATACATATCATCATCATCATTTAGCGTCCGCTTTCCATGCTAGCATGGGTTGGACGGTTCAACTGGGGTCTGTGAAGCCAGAAGGCTGCATCAGTCCCAGTCTGATCTGGCAGTGTTTCTACGGCTGGATGCCCTTCCTAATGCCAACCCCTTCCTATATATATATATTATATATATATATATTATATATATATATATATATATATATATATATATATATATATATATGTATATATATATATAGACGCACATACACTCACACTCACACACACTCTCACACACATTCTCATAAAATGAAGCTTAACAGAGAAACGATGCATCTGGAAAGAAAAACAGATGATACTTTTAAAGATCTTGACTGAGAATACTCGGTCAGAATGTTCATCAGAGCAACAACTGTAGAAATACGTATAGAAAATACACAACGAAGATAAATTTGGGTAATGAGCATTCAATTGTTTGACCAACTGAATTACTTGTGAAAAATCAACTTTTGAGTGGCTGAGTATTCCATAGACATGATTATCTCCAACATAATTCTCAAGCTGAATCAGATAGATTCCATCAGATAGGCTTCCATACAGTTTTCATTTACTCAAGTCTTTGAAAAATGCACTTGCTCAAGATGCTGTACAGCAGGACTGAATCCAGGTTCTCATGATTGCAAAGTTAACTTCAACTCTTTAGCCATACCTGCTTCCCCACATTCACATATAACATATATGTGCCACCCAACATTATGTATGTATGTATGTATGTATGTATATATGTATGTACTGCGTTTCCCTGAAAATGAGACCTATTCTGAAAATAAACCCTACAATGATTTTTAAGGGCTAGGAATTCTGATGATCAGATGAGTTAATTTTTCTTTATTTGCATTGATAGATATTGATGTAAACATGTATGTGTAATTTCCTATACTGGAATTAACACTACACGCAGGAGGTTACAAAACAGCTGTAATCATATAGAAGTCATGGAAAAATACATCTCTTCACCTCTCATATATGACCTTATGTTATATATATATATGTGTGTGTGTATACATACATACATATATATATATATATTATATATATATATATATATATATATATATATGCCATGATGAATCGGTTTCTGACTGAAGAATGAAGGCTCTGAATGACTGTCTGTTTTCCGTGTTCGTCAATTCGTGTATTTCACGTTCTTTATATATAAAGTTTTATTATATATATATATATATATACATACACATATATATATACACACACATACATAAACACACGCTCACACATGCCAGTCTTCTTACAGTTTACATCTACAAAATCTATTCACATGACATTGGCCCCTGGGCTATAGTAGAGGACACCTGCTTGAGGTGCCACACAGTGGGACTTGAACCTGGAACCACATGGTTGGGAAGTGAACGTTTTAACTCAACCTCATTGCCATCTATATTGATATATATGGAAATTAGTGGGTAGGAATGGTTTACGCCTGGAGGTGTATGTTCACTTAGCTATTTGTTTTAGCTAACTCTTAGACATTACTTTCTTCTATTTTTTGGGGGGTTTATTTTAAATTATTTTCATTACCATAGCAACCTGAATGAATGTCAATGTCCCCTCCCCCTGCTTTCTCTCTCTACCTATGCACTTCCCATCACCACCACTACTTTGAAACAAAGGAGGGAGCTCACAGGAGTCAACAAAACAGGGGCTAGCCCAAAGATGCTTTTATATGGTTATCCGACATGCTAGAAATATCAACCAAATCTCAATCATGTCATGCCATAAAACCAAAAAGACTACAAAAAAAAAAAAAGAACTAAACAAAAGTAGCTGGGATGGTCCAAGCAGAAACGCATTTGAACATAGGACTGCTTGCTCAGAGTTGCTGATCTGAGGCTGAACACAAGAACCATTACTAGCTTTGTTACCCCCAACAACAACAACAACAACAACAAAATGACATTATCCTGAATTCTTATTGTAGTTGTCAGTATAAAAAAAATGGTAATGCTTTCAAACAGTACACCAAAGAAAGACATGTATAATGGCAACAGTTTGTCTATTTGTCTTCCTTCCTTACTTGTTGCTTCAGTTTTTATTTAACAATTTTATCATATTCAACATGGGGGTTTTGTTTTGTTGTTTTCTTTTTTTTTTTTGGTATTTTCTTTTTTTTTTACAGGGGTGTTTTGGGTCTTTTTGTTGTTGCTGTAGTTTTGTTGATGTTTTATCATTATTTTGCATTTTGCCAGGTTGTGTGTGTGTATGTGTGTGTGTATGTGTGTGTATTTGTGTGTGTGTGTGTGTGTGGTGTGTGTGTGTGTGTGTGTGTATGCAGGATAAGGATTTTTGTGATGGTAGTGTGTTTGTACGTGTGTCAATGTTTTTGGTTTCTGCTTTTTAAATGTCAGCAATGCCACTCTTTTGGGCATGGGTGTGTGTGTGTGTGTGTGTGTGTGTGTGTGTGTGTGTGTGTGTGTGTGTTTGTGTGTGTGTGTAAAGGAATGTGCTTATGTGGTTGTGTATGCATGTCTGTGAGGGTAGTACTCAACATAAACAAAATGGGGTTAGCAAAGATTATACATATAAAAGACAATAAAGATGGCAATGATGATGATGATGATGAGGTGGTAGTAGGTAGCAATGGTAGTAATAATAATAATATATATATATATATATATATATATATATATATATATATGTATGTATCTAATGGAAATAAAATAAAAAACAAAACAAAAATAGTTAAGGAATAATAAAATAGATGAGCAAACAAAATAATAAGGTCTCCAGGATTAAACCCATTGATGGCTATAGGATAGAGTAGGGTAAGATAGGGCTGTGTGCTGCTGCTACTGCTTTGCATTTTGTTATCTTTGTAACCCATTCTCAAATATAGTATATGAATATACAGATATATATATATATACATACATACATACATATATATATGCTAGCATGGAAAGCGAACGTTAAACGATGATGATGATGATGATATATATATATATATATATAATATATATATATATATATACATATATATATAATTTGATGGAATCGCCAGTTGATGATGAATGTTTGACAGTTTGGTTTTAGCTGAAGGACCTGCACAAGTGAATTGTTTATAGTGATCAAATGTGTGTGCTGTACATTAGCTCACTTTCTCGGTCAAATCGACAGTGTCTGAACAGATGCACAGTATACCTTTTGTATCCTTGGTTGTGGATATATGGCTTTAATGAAGCAGGGGTAAAGCAGTGTATTCACAGACATAACTTCTTATTTCTTTATTGCTCACAAGGGGCTAAACATAGAGGGGACAAACAAGGACAGACAAAGGGATGAAGTCGATTACATCGACCTCAGTGTGCAGCTGATACTTATTTAATTGACCCCGAAAGAATGAAAGGCTAAGTTGATCTTGGCGGAATTGGAACTCAAAATGTAAAGACAGATGAAATACCTATTTATTTACTACCCACAAGTGGCTAAATACAGAGAGGACAAACAAGGACAGACAAACGGATTAAGTCAATTATATTGCTCCCAATGCGTAACTGGTACTTATTTAATCGACCCCGAAAGGATGAAAGGCAAAGTCGAGGTCGGCGCAATTTGAACTCAGAACGTAGTGGCAGACGAAATACTGCTAAGCATTTCGTCCGGTGTGTTAACAATTCTGCCAGCTCGCTGCCTTGTAACTTCTAATTACCAACACACGAGACTCCAATGCCTTCCTCTTCCTAACGAGACATGTTAGTTACCCTTAATAAGAGTTTGATGAGTCCACCTTCTAATCACAGAGGGATGTTAATGTTTATCATCATAAAAATGCCACAAATCAGGTATCTAAGTAATTGCAGAGCAACATGAAATGAAGTATATATTAGCGACAGAGTGGTTAATCACAGCACTAGTGCCTGTTATGGCATCGTTTTTCTATAATTGCTGGTGGGGAGATGAGTCACTGTTGTCTCTAACAGTCAAGCGTCCATCATTGACAAGACCAAGGAAGGTCATGCTCATGTGGCCAAGTTGTCTTGGTGCTGGAGGTGGTGGGGATTTATCTCCCTGCTAGCAATATAAACAAGAGTGCATTTTGCACCAAAAGCCAATATGAGAGTTTCTTTTATGGTATCTACCACAGGATAGTTTATTTTCTTACAGAACATCCATGTTTAAGTGGGGATAAATGAGATGAAGTGTTTTGCTTCCTCATTCATACACACACACCACCCAGTCCAGGAATTGAAACTACAATCTCATGATCATGAGTGCAATGCTCTAACCACTTGGTTAGCATGTTTTGTTGTTGCCATTGCTCCATGCTTGCATTGTGTCAATCAGTAGTTCTCAACTGTTTTCTGCCTGTGGACCCTGTGATTCCTATGTTATTCTATTGGACCTCCGTAGCCAGTCAATGTATGTATAAAAAAATCCTACTGCATTTTTATAATTAAATATTAAAATATTATTAGGAATTGTATAAATAAATCAAAATTTCTTTTTCTATATTATAAAAGTATGAGCAATTTATTGCACAGGAATTTTAATAACAAAATTTAATATGGACCCCTAAGGGCCATATAGTGCCCTGAGAATCATATGGACCATAGTTGAGAACTGCTGGTTTAGATGGTTCTTTATTAGTCCAGTACTACTCAAATTGCTACAACTGTTCATTTCCTCCATGAGGTTCAGCCTCCTGTGATAAGCTTTCATGACCTCTGTCTTCATGTTCCTCTTACTCTTTTGCTTCCTCATTATATATAGTCAATAGACTATATATTATTCATTATATATACAGTGTAAACTGTATATATAATGAATAATATACATACATACATACATATATATATATATATATATATATATATATATATATATATATATATATATATATATATATATATATATATATATATGAGTTGTTGGCGTTAGGAAGGGCATCCAGCTGTAGAAACTCTGCCAGATCAAGACTGGAGCCTGGTGTAGCCATCTGGTTTTCCAGCCCTCAGTCAAACCGTCCAACCCATGCTAGCATGGAAAGTGGATGTTAAACGATGATGATGATGATGACGATGATGTATATATATATATATATATATACACACACACACATACACATAGGGGCTTCCACACAGTTTCTGTCTACGAAATTCACTCACAAAGTATTGTTTGGTCCAGGGTGTTCTAGTAGAAGACACCTACCCAAGGTACCACACAGCCAGTAATATGATATGACCCCGTTTTCGAAATTTAAGCCTGTGTTTAGTTGAAAGGAATCATTTTAGATGTCTGAGGTTACACTTCTGATGTAATGTTTCTATTACTTTCACAATATACAGAATAAATAAACAGAACTCCCCACCCCACCTGACTTGTACTTAAGGACCATCACATCCTTTATCAGTTAATTATGAGTTGTCAATGTGATTTATGTACATTTTTATTTCATATTGCATTATTTATGCATGAATTGTTTCAAAGAATGAAAACAGGGGCTATAGAGTCGAGACTGTTATTCCTATCATTTCTTTTTCTGAAGATAACAGTTGATTAAGTGGGGATGGTCTAGGATTATGTTGTTAGTTTTTTTTTTTTGCCTCCTGTTTTTTTTCAATAAGTAACGCTCACTGACATTTTGTTGCTTTAGACTAGCAGCTTTAATTATTATGATGATGATTAATTATTAAGGTGATTTTAGTAATCATAGTTCACATTATGATTCTTGTCATCATCATCATCATCATCACCACCATCATCATCATTATCAGCTGTTGCAGTACCAACATAACCACCACCACCATCACTACCACTACTGCTACCACCACCACTGCCGCCGCCGCTGACACCACCATCACCACCACTACTACTGCTACTACAAACAGCAGCAGCAGCAGCGGTTTTCTTGAATTTAATTTTTGTATTGTTATGTGAATTCAACTTTAGGATTGACTGATATATAAATAGTGAAGCTGAATCAGACTTCTATGTCAAAATTACGATCTCTCAATAATCAGATCATTATGTTCTTTCTATATGTTATTGGTCTAATTTATTTTAGAATGTAAACAACAGCTCTTCATATCTTTGTAATTAAATTGACACATTTTTTTGCCTATGACTTAAGATTTTCTTGTATGTGTATCTGTGTCTATCCTCTTGCATCTTTTGACAGTTTTGCAGTCTTCTGGTGTTCTGTGTGATTAGCTCAGTTCCATTTCAAGTTATTTGAAGTGATAAAATGTCTAATATTTGGTTACTGTCTAAGCTACTAATTTATCATCATCATCATCATCATCGTTTAACGTCCACTTTCCATGCTGTCTCCAATTAGAATAGAACCTTTAACCTTTTATGTTACCAAATTTTTGTTGAAATACACTGCCATGTAATTTTCAAAATAATGAATAATTTAGTAAAATGATATTTATTTCTTTATTGCCCACAGGGGGCTTAACATAGAAGGGACAAACAAGGACAGACAAAGGGATTAAGTCGATGACATCAACCCCAGTGTGTAACTGGTACTTACTTGATCAACCCCGAAAGGCAAAGTCGACCATGGCGGAATTTGAACTCGGAACGTAACAGAAGACGAAATACCGCTAAGCATTTCGCCCGGCCTGTTAACGATTCTGCCAAGCTCGCCTGTCATTATTAAGCTGATGTTTAGAATATTATTTAACATTAAATTTTGATGGAAGGCTTGAATTTAGATCTCTTTAAAACAGACACCTTTTAGTCATAGAAGCAGGGATGGTCTTGGTTGGGTTTGTATTAAAGAGGTTAATAAAAAAAGTTTGGATACAAAAATCCATTCATTTTAGAACCTGTTTTCTTGCTGACATCTCATCATCAATATGTATTGATTGTATTGATTTGGTCTGTCACTATGTTCTGAGTTCAAATTCCACTGAGGTTGACTTTGCCTTTCATCCTTTTGGGGGGGTCAATGAAATAAGTACCAGTTGAATACTGGGGTTGATGTAATCGACCATTCCTTGTGCCTATAGTAGAAAGGAGTATTCTCTCAAAATATGTATGTTACTTCAGATATTTAAAATTTTAGCAATATCTTCTTGTCTTAACCTAATCTTTAAGATTTTGCTGAAGTGGTTCCCTAATATTCTTAAGTAAAGACTAAAAGCAGTAAATGAGACAAATGACAAATTGTTTCATAATGGAATCCAATGTTGACATTTGCGGTATTTCACAGAATTTGAAGGTAATTTTGAATACAACACCCTAGGAATGCTTGCCATTTAAAACAATGTAAACCAGTTTCTGTTATTCCCTTCTCCCCCTTTTTACTCAAGTGAAAAAAAAAAATGGGACTAGTGGTATAGATCTGATGTGTGAAATTATATTTTTTTTGTCTGGTAATCAAACCTATAATTTTTCAAGTTGGGCTGATTGTAATCCCAATAGTACCAAGATATATTCACTATAAATATCATTAAAACCAGTTTCTACTCATAGGGAGCATCCAGCTGAAATTCTCAAACTAACTACAAATGCTAGGTCTCGTAATCTTTTGTGATCTTTTGTAGTGGTAACACACCTACTACATTATCAAAACTTCATTCTAAAGGTTACATTTATTCTTTAGGGCCAGAAAATACGTTTTGCCTAAAGCACAATTCCAGCTCACAGAGTATTATTCACAAATCTGTGATGGTACAGCTGCTATATGTACAAACATACGAGACCACATCCCCCAAAAGGCAATAATCAAGCTGTTTAGAAAACATTCAGTTATCAACTGACACTGTTTTCTCTTTGTCTCTTCTTTGGTTACTACAACAATTCGTAGCCTAGCAAGCTTTGTGTCATTTGATATATCTTCCTATCTTTGTCTCTTTTTTCATTTAATCTCTTGCCAGCTAAATCCCACACTGTACTGACCAACACCCACATGAACTTCATCAGTCTGAGAGACCTTGTGGGATATTGCAGATTTTCAAAACCAAGTAATAGTTAAAAATTATTTCTCAGTTTATATTTTCCTGTACAATAAAATTAACACAAATTAATTCTATATAGAAATATAAAGGGGGCATATATACAAGCAGTCTGTCTAAACTAATTTTGAGCTTACAAACCTTCAAGAGAACTTAATGTCTCCAACTTCTGTAGAAACCAGCTTTCTGACATTTTTAACAGAACCCTTCTTTAAAAGACAGAAATCACTGCTCATCAACCCCAAATTAGTTACAACTTTTATTAAGTTTTTTTGCCAAAGCTGGAACATCGCTTGTTTCCTTGGCATTGTCTTTTCTTTGTGATTTCAAATTTTAATCAATAATTACTGATACATAAACAATGAAACTGAACCAGGTTCAACTATTTCAAAATCATGACCCTCAGTTGACAGACCAATATGTTCTTCCTGAATGTTATAGCTCTAGTTTATTTTAGAGTTTAAATAGCAGCTAATTCATTCATAAATTTATCCTTAATTGGTATATTTTTTGTTGTTTGATTTTCTTCATCTTGTCTGTCTGTTACAGCTTTTTGACTATTTTACATTCTTCTGGTGGTATGTGTGATTCGCTCAGTTACATTTCAATTTTTATTTTTTTATTTGTGGTAATAAGCACTTAAATATTTGATTGCTCTCTAAGCTACTTTTAGGTCTTTAATTAAAGCAGAATCTTTAATAAAATATTTGGATGCAAAAATCCATTAATTTTAGAATTATTTATTATTAGGTTTTCCTGTTAATATTACACCACCATGATTTATCTATTGTATTAATTTGGTCTATTCTTAATATTGCTACTCTCTTTATATATACAAGCAACTTCCAAATATTTAAAAATGTTAGTAATAGCTTCTAATCTTGCTTTAATCTTTAAAACTTCAGCAAAGCAGTTCCCTAATATTCTCTAGTAAAAACGAAAAACAGTCGATGACAAATTGTTTCATAGTGGAATCTGATGTTGACATTTGTGGTATTTCATAAAATTTGAAGGTAATTTCGAATACAACACCCAAAGAATGTCTGCCATTTAAAATGTAAAATAGTTTCTGTTGTTCCCCTTCCTTTGTTTGAATAAAAAAGGGACTAAGTGATTTTGATCAGTTCTTGAGTTTACATATTCATCACTCATCACCACACACCTTCCATATGAGTTTTATTTTCTTTCTTTATTTTTAAACTTTAAATTTTAAGATAAATTGGTTTCCTTTAACACAACTGACCTACCTTCAGCTAATATAGCTTATGGTACCACACCCACAAAACAATAACTCAAAATATTTTCTCATTAGCACTATTTTTTTGTCCCCACAAGCCAGCAAATCTCATAACAGTTTGAGTTTTGCTTTTCTTACTCTGTGTGTGTGTGTATGGGTTTGTGTGTGTGTGTGTGTGTGTGTGTGTGTGTGTGTGTGTGAGATATATATTAAATACGTTATAATATAGGTGGCTAAAGCAATTAAAAGCCAAAAAGGTAGAATACATTAATAAGGGTGCAAAAAAGCACCTACAATTGCTAGAAATATATATATATATATATATATATATATATATAATATATATATATATGAATATAAATGACTTCCGTTATATTATACTACACTAGATTAATTATGATTTCTACAGACAAAGTGGAGGCAGGGCTCGGTTTTCTTACTTTTCTTTTCTTTCTTCTTATTCCACTTTTTGCATCAACCTCCTTCTCATTTTTCTTCTTGATTTTTCTCATGTTTTCTCCTAGACCAGTGTCCTGGTTTTTAAATAGGACTAACAGCATCTACTGAGCCTGAAGGATTGCTTGGAGACATATGGCATGCTAAATAAATCTGCCAAATTATTGTATCTCTACAGCATGGAACTATTAGAAGCTCTCTTTTAAATTCTCTGTTACGTTAAATGATGTGTGTGTGTGCGTATGCGTGCAACTGTTGACATTCCATAGCTTCACTAATCACCATCTGAGCGAAACCATGATGTTAAGTTTACGCTCCCTGTTGACATTATGACCACCCACTCTATGCAATTGAAGGCCAGTAGGTGGTCATAATGTCAACGGGGAGTGTAAACATTACATCAGGCTATAAAATGTTGCTTCAAATATGTTACCAGCTCAGCTCAAGCAAGCGTTGAGTAACGGATGTTAGTTAAATGAACACTCACTCAAATACACATACACACACGTGCGTGCACACACACACATATGACCGGTTTTCCTATAATTTCTGTCCACCAAATTCCACTTACAAGATGTTGTTCAGCTCAGTGTTATGGTAGAAGACCCTTGGTTATGGTGTTATGCTGTGGACTTGAACCCAAAACCACATCATTACAAAGCAAAATTCATAACTATTCCTCTGCCCACTTCCATAATGTTACAAAGTTGATGGCCTTACTTTTGCTTTAGTTCCAGTACAATGTGTGTGGAGGCATGTGACTTAGTGGTTAGGATGTTGGACCCATGATTGTAAGATTGTGGTTTCAATTCCTGGACTGCATGGCATGTTGTATTTTTGAGCAAAACATTTCATTTCACATTGCTCCAGTCCACTCACCTGGCAAAAATGAGTAATCCTGCAATGGACTGGTGTCTCATCCAGGTGGGGAATATATACACCATAGAAACCAGCCCTTATGAATCAGCATGACTCAAGAAGGAAACTTTACTTACTTTTACCATTGCAATGTGTGTTATGAGTAAATATCTATAGAGAATCATTTTTATTTGTGAAGCGTAGCCATTTATCTCCTTTACTGCAAGACATCAGTTTCTGTCCCCTCTCATTCTTTAATCTCTCATCACCTGACACAAAGCCACCTCCCTCAATACTACTCCTCTTTCCAATTGAAATTACTTGAAATTACTTGATAGTTCTGGTGCCACATGAAAAGTAAAGTAGTTGGCATTAGGAAAGGTATCCAGCCATAGAAACTATTCTGAAGCAGACAGTGGAGCTTGGTACAGTCTTCCTACTTTCCAGTTCCTATCAAACTGTCCAACCCATACTGGTGTAGAAAACAGATGGTTAAATGGTGATAATGATTTAATTTTGCTATGAAATTATGCTTTGTAGATAAAACACAGTATTATTTATGGCAGCTTGGAATGTGGATGTAGTCAGTTATAGCAAGATTTGTAATGTGCTGAGAGTGAGGCAGAATCATGGCCCAAGTGATCAGAGGGAAGGAGCGTAAGCATAAGTATTTTTAAATAGAAGGAATGTCCTTTGTAGATAACAGGATGGGTTGTATAATAGATCTGAAGTGTTAAGTAGATACATTGCATAATAGATTTAACAGCTCCACTTTTATTATTATGGGCTATTATGATATCATAATTATGATGGGGTGGTTGATAAAAGAACACAAATACCATCAAATCTCAACAAATTCATTTCCAAGGAGAACTGGTCAAAGCAAAGAAGAATAAGTTATATGAAGCCCTAATAAGAACTGTCTAAAAACGCTTGATAACTGGGGTATTGTTATTTTAAGTAAGGAGCAGCCTAGTGAGGAAAAATTCCAGTCTAGTGTTCTTCTACTTTAGGGACTACTTTTGGTTTAGGTTTTAATTGCTTTGTCAGAGGAGAGAGGAAGGGCATATGACTTATAACCCTAGTATCGATCTATTGCATTTCAATCTATTTTAGATTTAGGGTTAGGGGTGGGGGAAGGGTATCTTTTTTTCTTCACAAATGTAAATAAACTCAATCTGTTTCTTAAACGAGGGACATATTCATACAGCACCGAATGTTGTTTATGTCAATGGAGGTAATCGATTGGTTAAAATTGCCGAAATGCAAGGAATTAAAGACGAAATATGTTACAAACTATAGAATTTTCTCAATAAAGCCAAGAGAAAATGATGTTTTATAAACACATTCTACCAGTATACGAAGTTTAAAATTTTTTAGTTACCTAGAAATTATGTTACAAACTGCCGTTCAAACCGAAAAGATCTCAGGGCTTATTGAGTTTCTGTCATATTTTTGTAATGGCTTTGTCTGGTGAAAGGAGCTGCAAGTATTACCATTTCAAACCACTCCAAGAGTGGTAAGATCAATATTGTCAATGTTCTTGTGTAAAACTGGGGCAGCATACACTATACAGATAAGAAGAGGAGAAGAGATAAGTGAATGAAGATCAGATGGTACTGTAGCACTGGTAGAAAAGACAGAGTCTGCAGGCAGCATGTCTATGAGTCAGGTTGGTGTGAATCAGAGGTTGGTGTGAGTCAGAGGTTGGTGTGAGTCTGAAGTTGGTAAAGTAAAAATAGGAAAGAAAAGTGTAAAGAAAAGTAATACTTCAGGAGAAGCCATCATTTTAAGTTTAGTGGTTGATAAGATTAAAGTATCTGGGAGCCAGCAGACTTTCATCTTGTTAGGTAGTTGATCTCAGGTGTTTTCTAATTTATTCATCATCCAAAATTCCAAGTTGTCCCATTTGTATGAGAAGGTAGACAAAAGTATCTGGATTGAAATCACAAGATTCAGTACATCAACATATCAAGTTATCTTCAGACCAGAGACCAGGTCTAAACCAGTGAGGTAATCACTTAATTTGCCAGAAATAGCAACCAAATCCTTTCAGATCACTATCATCATCATCATCATAATAATAATAATAATAATATAACCAGCCAATGTATGCCACTAGCCCAGAAGGAATATAAGAGACACGACGACGACGACGGCGACGGCGACAGTGACGACGACGATGTAGTTCAAGGTGTGGAAAGAGATGGGATGGCCATAACAGATACACCTGTTTATACAGGGCTGATGTGGGGCTAAACAACAATAACTTGCATGGATGAACTCGGTTAATGGCACCCATAATCCAAGGTGATGCTAAACCAAGTGGCATGTTAAGTTTTCCACTCATGAACAGGTTCAGTCCATGTAACCAACCTGTGCTCAGTTTCTGTCTACTCAGTTTCACTCACAAGACTTGGATTTACTGAAGATTATAGCAATGAAACACTTATTCAAAGTGCCATGCAGAGGATTGAACTTTTAGCTGCATGATTCACTAAGTAAACTTTTTAACCACACAACCATAACTCAATCCTTACTTCTTATGTAAAAATACACAAATTTATTGGAGATGCTGTTGAGATTGTTATTAGAAGGTGGTGGGAGGAAGAATTATGTGTATAATAATTAACTGAAAGAATTTTTGTTTTTAATTCATTTTCTTCATCTATATAATTATTTTCTTTCAGTTATACATGCAATTTTACCTCGGTGGATTTCTAACCTTTTCCATACTTTAACACATGATATTTAAACAACTTGGGGTTTCTGTTTCCATTTTCTTATCTAGCTTTTCCTTAGGATTCTTCACCTGTTATTTCTTCAGAAATGTAAATTCAGTGTTATCTTGAAATAGTGATATAAGGTATCCAGCATCCACTTCCAACATAGCTTATTTTCAAGAATTTTGTGGGAAAAAAGAAAAGGCGTATTCTGTATTTGCATCTACAAGCACACACAAATATACATAACAAAAACTTTCAAAAGTTAAGTGTGCATATATAGAAAACAGGTATATACATAAATTTAATTCTTGAAGGCAATTCATGGATATTACTTGTACACAAATGACTCTTTTCTCATATAACTATATATGTTTGTGCGTATGCATATCAGTGTATATATATATATATATATATATATATATATATATATATATATATATATATATATCATCATCATCATCATCACCGTTGTTTAATATCCACTTTCCATGCTGGCATGGGTTGGGGAAATTGACAGAAACTGTCATGGCCAGTGTCCACACCAGGTTCCATAGTCTACAGCTGGATGCCATTATATAGGTACATGTGTATATATATATATATATATATATATATATATATATATCATCATTATCATCATCATCATCGTTTAGCGTCTGCTTTCCATACTAGCATGGGTTGGATGATTTGACTGAGGACTGGTGAACCAGATGGCTGCACCAGGCTCCAATCTGATCTGGCAGAGTTTCTACAGCTGGATGCCCTTCCTAATGCCAACCACTCTGAGAGTGTAGTGGGTGCTTTTATGTGCCACCAGCACGAGGGCCAGTTAGGTGGTACTGTCAATGGCCACGCTCAAATGGTGTTTTTTATATGCCATCTGCACAGGGGCCAATCCAGCGACACTAGCAACAACCTCGTTCGAATGTTTTTTCATGTGCCAGTAAGGTGACACTGGTAACGATCATGCTTGAATGGTGCTTTTTATGTGCCACCAGCATGGAAGCCAGTTAGCTGCTTTGGCAACGATCATGCTCGGATGGTGCTGTTAGCACTCCACTAGCACGGATGCCAGATATATATATATGTATACAGGGTGCGTAAGGTACTTGAGGATATACCTTTTTTGGGTCATTGCTGCAGTTCTTGCTCACTCTGTATAATCTTTGTTTCAGAAAATAATAATGGCAAACCCTCAGCTTACTCAAGAAATGAAGAGGCTGTTATTGTGGTTATAAAGGCTGAGCATAGAGATTTAGAAATATCTCGATTTTTAAAAGTTGCTAGATCTTTCGTCTACAAAGTTTGTTAGGAGCTAGAGACTGAAGATGGAAATGTATCACCAGTATCAAAGCATAAAAAGTATTCTAAACACTCTGAAATCATCAAAACACCAGCAAGTTCAACAGACCATTGCTTATAATCCCAGAAAGTTCATGAGGTCAAGTGCAAAAGATGTGTCAGAAGGAACAGTCAGAAATGTTGTCCATGAAGACATCAGATATAAGTCTTATATGATGAGGAAAGGTCAATTTGTCAGAAAAAGCAAAAGAAAATCACTACATCAGATTTAAAAGGCTCTTAAACAAACTGAAAAATCCAGCAGAAGAAGATTTGATTTTATTTTTCTCAAACAAGAAAAACTTTGACCAAGATCAAAAAGTTAACAGAAGAAATGACAGATGGTTATGTGCAGACACTTCTGAAGTTTCAAGTGTTATACATACAAAAATTCCATGCAACTGTCATGGTTTTAGGGGTTGCCAGCAATGAAGGACATGTGATGCTTCCTTACTTCTTTCCACAAGGCCTTAGAGTTAACTCTGCCACCTACATTGAGGTCCTGGAAATGATTGTTTAGTCCTGGATAGACAATATATTAAATGCGAGGCCTTATGTATTTCAGCAAGACTCTGCACTATCACACATGGCTCTAGTAACACAGGAATGGATGGCTGAAAAATTTCCCGATCACATAACCCCTAACATTTGCCTCTTAATTCCCCAGATCTCAATCTATTGGACTATTATACATGGAGCGTTATTGAGAGATAGGTCGATGAACATGCCCATAACACCAAAGATTCTTTGAAAGCTGCCATAGTCAGAGTAATGTCCAAAATGAACCAGGACCACTTGATTCAAGCATGTAGATGATTTAGATCTCATACAGAAACAGTTGTTGAAGCTGAAGGTGGCTTTATTGAATAACATTATAGAAAAGAAGATTTATTTTTATTCCCATAGCATAAATAAAGTTATTATCTGTTATTATATATCTGTCTCTCACCAGGTAACCTTGCACCTCCTCTACAGCAAGACACCTGTTCCTGTCTCTCTGCCTTGCTTTCATCATCTGACACAAGAGCACCTCCTCCAATGCCCCTTCCCCTCTCTAAAGATTTTTATCTTGCAAGTACTTGGTGACCCTGTCAGTACAGGTGTTACTTAAAAGCACCCAGCTCACACTGTAAAGTGGTTGACATTTGGAAGGGCACCCAGCTGTAAAAACCTCACCAAAACTGACCTTGCCTATGCTTGTGCTATGTAAAAAAGCACTAAGTCCACTCTGCTGAGTAGTTGGTGTTAGGAAGGGCATCCAGTTGTAAAAGTCCTGTCAAAACAGTTACAGATATCTGGTGCAAGCTTCTGCCTGGCCGGCTCTTGTCAAACCATCCTACTCATGCCAGCATGGAAGGCAGACGTTAAACGATGATGATGATGATATACGAATTTAATAAGTACCTTTCATGACACTCAATTCTTGAGTCTTTGTCATAATTTTCTGTCATTTAAAAAATAAATACCCACATATTTTTATACATATATATGTGTGTGTATTCATGCGGGTTTGCATGTAGAGCTCATTCATTTGGCTCTAAAAGTCATCTTTCCATTTTCTAAAGTGAAAACGATCCAACTGTATCTTTAAAAATACTTTTTACCTGTATTTTCTTCAATGTTTACAGTATGTTAGAATTAAATCTTCTTCATTTTTCATCTGTTCTTGTTCATGTTATTTTTTTTTTATTGACTGAAAAATTGCTAAAATATTCTAAAAATTTTTCACTTATCAGATTTCAATGATGTAAATTTTTCTGTTACTTTACCTTCTGCAGCTAAAAGCCAGGAAATCTCGCAAGCGAATTATTATGGCTTCTTTATATCTTGGAACTGGCACTTTGGAGCAAGAGCTGGTATGTGTTTTTTCTTGATGATTCTTCAATCATAATTTATTCTAAATGAGCACGAAGGCAAGAAATAGACTTTCACTTCCAATTTCTAACTTGTGATTATCAAGAAAACATTTTCAACAAAACAAAAGAAATTTAGAGGAATAGTTCTATCTGGTAAGGTTAGAAAGATTTTAGAAAGACTAATGATTTTTAGAATTCTTACAAGAACAATCCTCAACCTAGTTATATGACATTTAAAGTGACTGTTAGTGAAGGTGTGTGACTCAGTCATTAGGGTGTTTGGTTCATGATCAGAAGGCCGTGAGTTCAATTCCTGGTGGCACGTGTATCCTTCAGTAAGACACTTTATTTCACATTGCTTCAGTTCCTCAGCTGGCAAAAGTGAATTGTACCAGAAATTCAAAGAGCCAGGCTTGTCACATTCTGTGATAAAGTTATTTTATTAAATTCTTCATTATTACCAAAATTAATTAAAACAAAGACAGTGTATTTTAACTGGAATTTAGTAAGGAAAAGGTTAAAAATGGAAAGAGTTGGGTCCTTGATCTTTGTATCTTCTCCAAGATGTTCATCTTGAATAACCAAAAATTGATGAATACAAGCAAATTATGGTGAGGAGGGAATTCAGGGTAGCCAACCCTCTGGAGAGATAGGATGGAGGAAAGTTGTTAGTGTGTAGCTTCCACTGGGCAACTTTTTATTTTTATATTTCCTGATTATCAGTGGCACCAAATGTAAGAAATGATACAATAAGGGATCTTAGTGTCCCAGCCAGATGCCTGGTCCAAATTCTTGCAACTCTGCCGAAGGCACCCACAGTCCAGGAAATGGTATTATAGTGGGGTATTTGACTTACAGGGTTTACATGCCAAAATTCAGTTTATAAAAGTATCTTTTATTTTTTATCACTTACTTGTTTCAGTCATTGGACTGTGGCCATGCTGGGGCACCACCTTGAATGGTTTTAATCTAACAGGTTAACCCCAGTACTTATTTTATCAAAATTTGGTACTTATTTTATTAGCCTTTTTTGTTGACATGCAAAGGTACGAGGACGTAAACAAACTGACACTGGTTGTCACATGGTGACTGGGGAAAAACACAGACACTAAAGCACTTACACCCCCCCACATACACACATGTACATGCACACACAAGCATATGCAATAGGCTTCCACACAGTTTCCTTCTACCAAATTCACTCACAAGGTCTTGGTCAGTCTGGCTGCACAATGGAACTGAACCTGAAATCAAGTGGTTGCAAAGTGAGTTCCTTGTCCACACTGCCATGCCTGTGCCTTTTATATCTGTATATTATATCAATATATTTAAAACATGTCTTTTGATGATAAACAGATTTATTGCTTTTTTTTTATTGATTACACTGTGTAACATGATTTTTGCCCCTGGGTAGCAACTGCTATTTCCTATTTGCTTACTTCTAGAATGTATGAAAAATGGCTAATATTTCCTTCAAACTTTGCTTTTGTTACATTTATTCAAACACCAAAGAATCCCTCTCAACACATGGCTATGATGCTCCCTGCTCATGATTAGAGATGCACATAATTATCAGCCACTAAAAGACATCCTCAAGTGGTTAAGGTCAAGCGATGGACAAACAAATCTGTGGTATTGAGTAGAATATTTGCTATAATGATATTTCTGCTTCAGCAGCTCAGCGCTGAATCTATCTGAAATGTAATGGAAAAACATTGATGTCCAGGTGACAAAAGCAAAGTTTGTAAGGAATAGTAGTAATTTCCTTTGATTTCCAGACAGAAGCAAATCAGAAATAACACTTACTGACCAAAGACAAAGAAAAAATTAAATTTTTTTGCACAGTGTTATCATTTCCTTATGTTTTTTCTTGAATTTATTTCTAGTCTTGATTCTCTATTTCAGGTCGATTCTTTAAATGAGGCCTGTCGCCAATCACTTGCTGAGGGAAATAAAGACTTTGATGTTCACATTTTGCTTGATTACACTCGCGGTCGAAGGGGTTCAGAGAACTCCTGCACTATTCTCCAACCTGTTTTAAGTGCCTATCCCCAAAATGCAAGACTCTCATTATTCCATACTCCTGATCTTCGAGGAATTTTGAAGAAGATTATGCCCAACCGTTACAATGAAACTATTGGATTACATCATATGAAAGTTTATTTATTTGACGATAGTTTAATTATCAGTGGGTAAGTAGTTGTTTTTATATGTATTTTTCTTGTTTCCATTTATAGGCACAAATGTGTTTATAGGTGCAGATGTAGCCTAGTGGTAAAAAGCTTGATTCAAACCACATGGTTTTAGGTTCAGTCCTATTGTGTGGCACCTTGGGCAAGTGTCTTATACTGTAGCTCTGGGCTCACCGAAGCCCTGCAAGTGGATTTGGTGTATGGTAACTGAAAGAAGCTCATTGTATGTGTGTGTGCATGTGTGTGTGTGAGTTTGTGTATGTGTATGTACATATATATAATAGAGACACCCTTTGGTCATGAATGACCGTGGGATTGCACTTAGAAAGTTACCCTCTAAGGCACAAGTCCAGGCAAGGTTGTCTATGGAAGACCAGCAGTCACCCATGCATACCAACCTCCCCTCTCCACACCACCGATGTTATCCAAGGGAAAAGCAAAGACCAATACAGCTTGGCACCAGTGATGTCACAACTCATTCCTACAGCTGAGTAAACTGGAGTGATGTGAAATGAAGTGTCTTGCTCAAGAACACAACCCACAGCCTGGTCCGAGAATTGAACTCATACTTAATGATTGTGAGCCTGATGCTCTAACCACTGAGTCATATATATATATATATATATACATATATATATATATATATATATATATATTATATATATATATATATATATATATATATATATTTGTCTGTCTGTGCTTGTGTGTGTGTGTGTGTGTGTGTGTGTGCTTGTGCACATACCTTGATATCAATGATAGTTGTAAATGAGAGTCACCATCATGCAGGTGGTGTTTTTGTTTCCAGTCTTTTGTGAAACATTGTCTGGTCATGGGGAAATATTACTTTGTCTGGAAACAGGTGTGAGTTGGCAACAGGAAGAGCATCTGACCATAGAAAATTTGCCTCAACAAAATTCCATCTGACCCATGAAACCATGGAAAAATAGATGTTAAAATGATGATGATTTAATTTTTCAGAAAAAGTTTTCAGATCAGTTTTATTATAAGGTCATGTAAAGCAATGGATAAGACCTTCTGAGTAAAGCAGTATAGTGTTACTAACAGTAGAAGGTACTCATATGACAAAGATGTCATAGCCAGATTTGATCTCATGATGTTGAATCTAATTGAGCATGAAGATGGCAATATGCTCCTTTACAGACCTGTCCAACCCTTATTTAGGTAATCTCTCTACCCAGTTGTTTGATCTGATGGAAATAGCAATTAAATCACTTTTAAGTTACACTTTAATTATTTAAATATATAAAAAATACATTGATCTATTTAGCTCTCATATAGGGGATGGTCATAGCTGAAATGCTTTTGATCATAGGTTTACTTAATCAGGACTGACCTTGGGCTAAATAGCAGCAACATCAGTTTTTAATACAATAATGATAACAGCAGCAGCAGCAACACATGGCAGCAGCAATGCATGGCAGCAGCAGCAATGCATGGCAGAAAAAAAAACAGTTAAAAAAATAGTAAACTAAAGAAAAATTTAGATTTTAAGATAATAGGTGTAGGCATGGGTGTGTAGTTTAGAAGCTGACTTCCCAATCATGTGGTCTTGGGATCAGTTCCACTGTATGGCACCTTCTACTAAAGTCTTTGGTCAGTCCAAGCCTATGAGTAGAAGGTGCCATACAGTGGAACTGATCCCAAAACCACATGATTGGGAAGTCAGCTTCTAAATTACACACCCATGCCTACACCTATTATCTTAAAATCTAAATTTTTCTTTAGTTTACTAATTTTTTAAAACTGTTTTTTCTCTAATATTCTAGTAATCTAATTCTCTTAGAAACACTAGTTTTTTATAGACTTTCAGATAAAGTGACTAAAGTTTCAATTTCTTAGCTAAGAACTCTTTGAAATCGCTCTCAGTTTTGTAATAAACTACAATATTCGATATTCTCTAATTCTCTTCTGCAACTCTTTTCCTAATTGTCCACGTTTTGATAAAATCTCAAAGCAGTTTTATCATTCCCAACAATTAATCAGTTTTAATTAGTGTGTCTTCATTGCTCAATTTACTGAAGCTTTTCATTATTTAGCACATTGTCAATTTACTGATTCAGTTCTGTCTTGAACAATGAGATTACATAGTCTTGGCTGCAACTTTTTTAGTTACAGCTTAAAAATATAAATTTGATTTAAGTTTCAATTTTTTTCTTACATCACCATCGTCCTTTAACATCCACTTTTCCATGCTTGCATAGGTAAACTGAAAATTGTTGAGGCAGATTTTCTACAGCAGATTTTCACCAACCCTCACCTGTTTCCAATCAGGATAATATTTGTCCATGGCTTGACATGTCTTCCATGGAAGATCGGATATGAACCATGTTGCTTGTATGATGGTGATGCTCATTTATAGCTGTCACATAATGTCACGACAAGGATATGCATGAACACAAGCACTCACCCACATATCTAGACACATACACACACAGACACACACAGGTATATATACAAAACATTTTATTTCACATTGCTCCATTTCACTCAGCTGTAGAAATGAGTTGTGACATCACTAGTGTCAAGCTGTATTGGCCTTTGCCTTTCCCTTGGATAACATTGGTGGTGTGCGGAGGGAAGGCTGGTATGCATGGGTGACTGCTGGTCTTCCACAAACAACCTTGCCCGGACTTGTGCCTTGGAGGGAAACTTTCGAGGTTCAATCCCAATCCCATGGTCATTCAGGACCAAAGGGGATCTTTATATATATATATATGTGTGGCACGTAAAAAACACCCACTACACTCACAGAGTGGTTGACGTTAGGAAGGGCATCCAGCTGTAGAAACATTGCCAGATCAGACTGAAGCCTGGTGCAGCCTCCTGGTTTCCCAAATCCTGGTCAAACCGTCCAACCCATGCTAGCATGGAAAACGGACATTAAATGATGCTGCTGCTGATGATGATGATATATATATACGTGATAAGCTTCTTTCAGTTTCCATCTACCAACTCCACTCAAGAAGGCTTGGTTGGCCCAGGGTTATAGTAGCAGACACTTGCCCAAGGTGCCACAACCACATGGATGTAAATCAAGCTTCACACAATCACACCTGCACCTTACTTTGGGGAAAGATGTGAACATCACAACATCCTACAATCTTTTTTCTAAAAACAATAATGAAACTTGATGTTGCTTAGGTAAAAAGTCTTTATTTCACTCCTTGAATTACTTTTACTGTCTTCATATAGGACTTATAATCTCATGATATATAGTCTTGTCTAAACCATTTGTTCTAATTTATGGTTATAATTATATTACACTGACCCTTAGGACATGAATATCTTTAATATTTTCTGAACCAAAAGAGAAACATTGACTTTCACATTTACTGATGGTATTTACCTGCCCTGTGGCAAGTTATATCATTTTTATAGTAATTCCTTGCTGGTTTTATGCTGTGAAACTGAGAAACCAATTTGATCTATCTTAATATTTGAGTTATGCATGCAGTTTTGGAAAATTACATGTGCACAAAAACAAAACCAAAAAAAATTGGTCTAAGAAAAATACAATTTTTCCATATAGAAAATAGACAAAAGTTACTCTATTTACTGTCAACACTCTGCAGACCTGCTTAATTCAAGAGCAAAAGCTTATAAACTAATAGAATATGGAATTTGTTTCCTTATAGATTATGTCCAGTTTCTCCAAGGCATATAGTCACCTGAAAATATAGATAGCTATACATGTGAGTTGTCAGATATTATTTTTGGAATTTCTCTTTTTGGTTCTTATTAATGACATTTCTTTAATTGAAATACAATATGTCTTTCCTCTTTGGACTGGACATCTAGCAAGAGGGACTGAGATCCATTGATGTGTTGATTGCTTGCTTGCTACTCTTGCAGGGACCACTGTACTGGGACCACTATCCTGGGACCACAATCCCAGGATAGTGGTCCCAGAGATGTTATAGAGCATAGAGTTGACCAAGACCACCAGTGCTCCCCATCAATTCCCATTATATTTTCTTATGCATGTGCTTTATGTGAGCTTCTCAAAACCCTGTGCACTGTAGGGACTGGGTATGAACTAGAGAGAAGAAGATTCAAGTTTATGCACCAACTAGTAGGGCAGCCTCATAAGGTGTTGCACAAGGCGCAGAACCCTTGTACCATATTGTGGAAAGCTTCTGCAGGGAAAGCTTTCGTTTTAAGGATAGTGTGCTGTGATTTGAGGGAGATTTGGATGCTGTTTTCACAGATCAAACAAACATGTTGAAGTTCCCTCATTGGCTCATATGGCTAAAAGTAAAATTAACTGCAAATATCTCCAGTCTTGATGGATTTATACTAACCCTAGTTTCATGATATTAAGTGGACAGATTTTAACTATCTTTGTAATAAGATACAACATAGTATTGGTATTACTCCAGATAACCTTATACCTAATTCTAACAGCTAGGTGAAATGAGGTACATCAACATGTACCTCAGTACATACATAAAAAGTTTTATCATCCCAAAACACTACTACCTGGTTGTTTGGTGCTGTTAGTGGATTGCACTCTGTTGTAAGCATTTGGACCATTCTTTGGACTGAATAATTCCTCCTTTCTTCCCATTGGTCACAAAAACCTTTCAAAGGGTCATGGACACCACTCTTCCTTCTCTGGTTAACCTATGAAAAAAAGAAAAAAAAAAAAAAGAAAAAAGAAAAAGAGAATAAAAAACAATGCCTGGTGTAGATTTGAACTCAAGACTGAGAGTTAATTATCTACTCAAATATTTTGACTTCAATTCAGAAGAAGGATTCTGAATGAATTTGAACTACAATAATAATTAATAACATAGGAGAAATTATTGAACCAAGAACTTCCTGTAAGATACTTAATGAAATTAAGTAATTTTTTTCTCTTACTTTGAAGTCTTATTTATGTTACCTTATTTGTTGGCATAAAAGGCACAGGGAAATTTTAGACACACCCTAATTTCAGCAGTGCATATCCAAGAGAAAAAGTTTTTTGTACATTAAACCATATAACATAGGCCCAGCTTCACAAATAAGACTGAAGGTGATTTTTTTGTGGCAAAAAACAAAATGGATCTCTTTGGTTATTATTTTCCCCATAGCCATTTGATGTTTAAAAACTAGTTTTATAAAAACTTCTTTCAAAATTCCTGTTTTATTTTTCATTCATTAACTTGTTTAAGTTGTACTATCTGAAATGTTAGAGAAAGAAATCCAGTTGTTTCTTGAAATACATACCAATACATAAATCTAAATCAAAATTGTTCATAGCTCAGTTAACTGAATCATTAGACTGTTCTTTTATCCTTCTACTTGTTTCAGTCATTTAACTATGGCTATGCTGCCACACTACCTTAAACGGTTTTAGTCAAAGAAATTGACCCTAGGATTTATTCTTTGTAAGCCAAATACTTATTCTCTTTTGCCAAATTGCTAAGTTACAGGGACATAAACACACCAACATTGGTTTTCAAGCAATAGTAGGGGGACAAACATAGACACAAAGACACACAACCATAAATATATATATATATATATATATATATATATTATGATAGGCTTCTTTCAGTTGCCATCTACCAAATCCACTCACAAGGCTTTGGTTGGCCTGAGGCTGTAGTAGAAGACACTTACACAAGGTGCCAAGCAGTGGACTGAACCCAGAACCATGTGGTTGGGAAGCAAGCTTCTTACCACACAGTCATGCCTGCACCTGTTATTATTTTTTTTAATGAAATTTTTATTTAGCAACATAATGTTACAAGTAAAGAAAGAAAAAAGTTAAAAGGATAAAAGAATAAATTATAGAGAAAAAACCCTTAGAATTACTCCAACAAGGGAGAAAGATAAAAAGCAGTGGGGGATTAAGCAACAATAGGAGGGAGTAACAGAGTGTACACCTCAGTCCAAATGATGCGTTCAGTCACATCTCAAGGATACAATTGCAAAGACATTGCACCCAATCATGGCCGCTGCCAGCCTCCTCTGGCACCTATGCAGGTGGCATGTAAAAAGCACCCACTACACTCACGGAGTGGTTGGCATTAGGAAGGGCATCCAGCTGTAGAAACATTGCCAGATCAGACTGGAGCCTGGTGCAGCCTCCTGGCTTCCCAGTCCCCGGTCGAACCGTCCAACCCATGCTAGCATGGAAAACGGACGTTAAACGATGATGATGATGATGATGATGATGATGATTACCTCAGAAGATGTATGTGTGTGTGCTTGTGTTTGTTCTTTGACACCCTGCTTGATTACCAGTGTAACCACTAAGCTACAGGGACAGACAAAGCTTGTTTATGTCCCTGTAACATAGTGGTTCAGCAATAGAGACCAACAGAATAAGTACCAGACTTAAAAATAAGTACTAGGGTTGAGTATTTCAAGGCAATGCACTACCATGGCTACAGTCCGATGAAAGTAACAAGTAAAAGATAAAAGATAGCTCTAATTGATGGAATATCTACATTCCTTTGTTGTTATATTTGTGTGCAAGGAGATTCTTTGGAAACTGCTATAGGGTAGTACATAATGTGTAATGCTAAGGGTAGAATGTGAACTCCTGACTCCCTGGCTGTATGTTAGTTAGGTATGCTAGCAACTTGGGTGAAATGAAGAATTTATAATTAACCTTTTTAAGACACACACTGTTTTGGTATGTGTAACCAAAAATGTCAAGATTTTTTTTTCTATTGAGTTATGTCTACTGAAAGACAATCTCTGATTAGTTATTACTCTTCAAAACCAACCATTGACAACATTTGTTCCATCAAGCTGTTGGATCCACCTCAAAGACCTTTCAGTTTGTATTGCTTGGGCTGATCAATTGGCCTGGGTGTCCCAAGAGGGTTACACTTTCCTATCTAGAGATATTCTAGCCTTACACTTTCCTATCTAGAGATATTCTAGATTTAAACTTGTGACCTATGGATTGGAAATCTAATGTAAGCAATTTGCCAGCTTCACACCTTACAATCTTTCACACAGAGACATATTTACTGAAGCTAGGTGAGCCATGAGAGTAAATTAAATTTCAACAACGGTACTGTTGCTGTTGTTTAATTCCAGGTCAACTCTGAGCAAGTAGATCTATGATCAAAAGTATTCTAACCATGGCCATCATAGCTTTTCTTTTCGGATGCATTATCTAATGTGTCCTATATTTTTCCAAGATGATAGTGGTGTGATCTGAGAGAGATTTGGCTGCTATTTCTAGCAGATCAAAGGAAAATGTAGAGGCTCCTTCCTTGGCATGGGTGTACATTCAACAATGACCTACTAATGCCTTTCTACACCTATTTCTATCTATACTATATTTCACACACTGTATGCATTCATGCTGTATTCTGTTATGAAACCTTTTATACTTATTCATGAAGTGATGGGGTAAAGGTTTACATTAGTATAATGTTCAGCACCCTATTTCATTAGCCACAGTAGTACATTGCATTAAGGCAGAATTTCTCCAAGAGACAGTCAATAAGTACTGTGGTTCTTTACACTTGGCTGACATCCAATACTTTAAATGTGAAACTCGTATTCATATTAAATATACTTTGTAGAGAGACTCCTGGTAAAAAGTCAGGGTATGAAAGCTATCAAAGATATCAAGTTTCACCAAAATTGTTATGGGTGTTACAATGTTGTTTATATTATCCCTATTTTTGCAGTGGAGTCTCACTGAAATAAAAAGAGATCTCAAAATAGGGAGCCAGCTGTATGTACTTTTCAGAGAATTTTCAGAGAATTTTTGTCCATCAATAAACAGCAGGAAAGTTGGGGAAACTGTTCTTAATGAATGTTTTGCAAAGTCTAGTAACATGAGGAAGAAATTTCATCAATAAATTTCAGTCCCACTGCATGGCACCTTGGGCAAGTGTCTCCTACTATAGCCTCGGGCTGACCGAAACCTTGTGAGTGGATTTGGTAGACAGAAACTGAAAGAAGCCTGTCGTATATATATATATATAGTGGTTGGCGTTAGGAAGGGCATCCAGCTGTAGAAACATTGCCAGATAAGACCGGAGCCTGGTGCAGCCTTCTGGCTTCCCAGATCCCCGGTCGAACCGTCCAACCCATGCTAGCATGGAGAACGGACATTAAACGATGATGATGATGTATATATATGTATATATGCATGTGTGTGTATATGTTTGTGTGTATGTCCCCCTCCCTCAACATTGCTTGATAACTAATGCTGGTGTGTTTACGTCCCCGTAACTTAGCGGTTCAGCAAAAGAGACTGATAAAATAAGTACTAGGCTTACAAAGAATAAGTCCTGGGGTTGATTTCCTCAACTAAAGGCGGTGCTCCAGCATGGCCGTAGTCAAAATGACTGAAACAAGTAAAAGAGTAAATACCCAGCTATAGGTGCAGATGTGGATATGCGTTAAGAAGAAAGCTTTCCAACCACATGGTTCTAGGTTCAGTTCCACTGCTTGGTACTTTGAACAAGTGCCTTTTACCACAGCTCAAGACCAACTAAAGTCTTGTGAGTGGATTGGGTACATGGAAACTGAAAGAAACTCATCATAAATGTGTGTGTGTGCATGTGTGTGCCTATGTTCGTGCCCCCAGTACTACTTGACATTGGTATTGGTTTGTTTATGTCCCCCATAGCTTAGCAGTTCAGCAAAAAGATACTGACAGAATAAGTACTAGACTTTAAAAAAATTAATACTGGTCAATTTCTTCAACTAAGTCCTACACAGTAGTGCCCCAGTATGGCTGCAGTCCAATGATTGAAAGTGAAAGATAAACAAGAGCATTCAGAGAGCACAAGCCTCCACCAAGGCAACACCAACGTTCTCTCAATAATTAGCCAGAGATGATTTTTTAAATGAGAATATCTGAAATAAACTCAACTGTTCTCATAAACGAGAATACTAAAAATGAACCTGACTGCTCTCAAAAATTAAGTACACTGGAAATACACTGAATTTTAGATTTTCTGGTTTTCTAGAAGCAGCCTAAATATATCTTCTTTCATTTTTTACTTGTTTCAGTAAGAAGAATTTTCAGTTTATTTTTTTAAGTTTATTTTTTTCAGTTTATTTTTTTAAAGTCTGGAACTTATTCAATCAGTCTCTTTTGCTGAACTACTAAGTTACAGGGGCATACCAACACTGGTTGTCAAGTAGTATGAGGGACAAGCACACACACACACACGCGCATGCACACACACACACACACACACACACACACACACACACACACACACACACACACAATGGGCTTCTAGTTTCTGCCCACCAAAACCACTCACAAAGCTTTGTTTGGTTGATCTGAGGCTATAGAAGACACTTGCTCAAGGTGCCACAGTGGAGCTGAACTTAGAACCATGTGGTTGGGAAGCAAGCTTCTTACCACATAGCCACACTTGTGTCTATATACGTAAAATATAAAATAACTATGAAAAGTAAAGAATCAAATTACAATTAACAAGTTGAAATTAATACATTTCTAAAATAGGCTCTGTTTCAAATTTATTAATCCACTTAAAATTCATAAAACATATGATACTTTACCATATATACAGTAAAATGATTATAAGATGAAAATAAAATGAAGAAAAGTAAAGAACATGGTTTTATTGAGCATATACGGGTACAAATTAATACGTTTCAAAAGCAGTGTATGTTTAAAGCTCTATCAATTCACATAAAGAAGCAAAGAACAAAACCATTTTTATTTAGTATACTGTATGCAAAGAACCCAACATCAAAAACTGGGTTTGTTTAATCAATATTATGTATTGCAATGCATTCCACAATATTCCTGGATTTCTGGAGATTCCAGAATTCTAGAATTTAGGTAACAGCTCTAGTATTGTAGTATTATTTTTTACAGTTTTGAATTATTGAAGACTAGGCTTTGGTTTTTGCTTATGCCAAGTATGTGGCATTAATGTCTCCTAATTTCCTTTCTGCTCTTCCCACATATTCTTCCATTTTTTTTGTTTTGTAGATAGTTAAGAGTGATTCAAGGAAATTTTTTTGATTTTTCTAGCCTCTTGAGTGATCACATTGGCTCATAAAATTGACAGTTGCGTGTCTCTGTGTTTGACATTACTAACATCACAAGAAATGCTAAAGAAGAGGTGATTACTGGTGCATGTGCACACACACACACACACACACACACACAGGCATGAGCACATGTACTCTCTCTCCCTGTCTCTTCTGATTGATAATATGGGGCGCTTACACATCTAATATACTGAACCAAACAATCGTAATTGATTAAACTTGCATCCATTGTAAGAAAACCCTGTCATTATCTTAATGACTAACTCTAGTCAAGGAAGGCAGGAGAGAAATTTCTAGAATATAAATAAATTAAAATGAATTAAAGCTAGAATGCAGAATAGCAAGCCTGATCTTTGGCACTTTCTCACAGGCAAATAAAAAATACATGTTTTAGAGATTGTAGAGGGGTTTCATTAGTTTTCTTGGTTGTTTCTGAAGATTCTTCATCAAACTGGCGAGGTGCTGACTGCTATTTATTTTTAATTTGGCATAGTTTTCTTCCTGATATTAGGAAGTTGCAGTGATAAAATTATGTTATTAAATCAGCTTTATATCCTTTAACAGAATTTGGCACTCAGTTTTCAGCAGGAAGCTGTCTGGCACTTGTTCTGTAGAATTTTCTCATTTGTTGCATTGGAAACATGCCTGGTTTGTCTTAAATGCAGAATAATCCATTGGCAGTTTTTATTTATTTGAAAAATACCTATTGTTGTTTATAAGAGTCTGAATTCTGGCAAAATGATTAAAGATGGTTACCGTTACCTGCCAAAAATGTCAAAGGTTTTCACTTTGCCAATAACATATTAGATTGGAGCCTTAGGTACGTATCAGCAAAGTTTCTTCCTTGTTGCTCTGTTTACTTTAGATGAAACTTGTTGAAAAGAGATGCCACTTTCACCAGTTAAGCACAGTTGCACACGATCATTTGTGTGAACAAGCAAATGTAAAATTATCTTCCTTCCTTAATTCATGGAAATATAAGATGTTTCACGACTATCTATTAATGCAAATATCTTTTATCTGTTATTTGTTTTCATTATTTCACTGCGACCATGCTGGGGCACTGCTTCAAAAGGTTTAACCAAACAAATCAACTCCAGTACTTCTTGTTTGTGTTTTTTTTCTTCTTAAGTCTGATACTTATTCTATCTGTTTTTTTTTTGCTGAGCTGCTTAGTTACAAGAATGTAAACAAACCAATACCGGTTTTCAGGCTGCAAAGGGAACAAGCATAACACACACACACACATGCATGCACACACTCACACACCCACCCACACACACACACACACACTTTCTCTGTTTACACATAGTTTCTATCTACTAAGTTCTCTCACAAGGCATTGGTTGACCCACAGCTATGGCAGAATACAGTTGCCCAAGGAGCTGTGCAATGGGACTGAACCTTCAAACTACTTAGTTGCAAAGTTAGCTTCTTAACCACACAGCCATTAAAAAAATATAATGATAGGTGTATGCTTGTAATTATGGTAATGGGTGAGACGCCATTGGCAATGAGCATGGCGACTGTCGTTAAATGTCTAAAATAAAGTCAGTGAAGTTATGTTGAGCAGATGGGGGATAAACGTTTAGCAAATTAATGAGACATTCATCTTCAAAGGAAAATATACTTTTAACATTGGATGTCTGTTAATATTTTCCAGATAAATATCATAATAATAAGGAAAAACTGAGTGAGTTATGTATTTCATATTTCTTCATCTTCTGTAATAATAATAATAATAATATAATGATAATAATAATAATGATAATAATAATAATAATAATAACAATAACAACAACAACAACAACAATCTTTTCTACTAAAGGCACAAGGCCTGAGATTTGGGGAGAGGGGACTGATCAATTACATTGACCCCAGTGTTTCACTGGTACTTATCGACCCTGAAAGGACAATATGCTGCTAAGCATTTTGCCTGGTATGCTAATGATTCTGCCAGCTTGGCACCTGAATAATAATAATAATAATAATAATAATAATGCAGTACCAGGCAGTGGTTCTCATGGCTTCTGTTTGGAAGTGTTATCATGTACATTGTTTTGTCTTGGTATAAAAGATGGGCTACAGCAAATATTCTGCTCAATACCACAGATTTGCTTGTCAGTTCTTTGACTTTAACCAGTTGAATTATTCTGCATATAAGACAAACCAGGCATATTTCAGGGTGGGGGTGGACTAGTGAATTACATTGACCCCTAGTGCTCAGCTGGTATTTATTTTCTTGACCTTGAAAGGATGAAAGGGCAAAGTCATTCTCAAACAGAATTTGAACTCAGAATGTAAAAATAAACAAAATGCTGCTAAACATTTGGTCTGGTGTGCTAACGATTCAGCTAGCTCGCTGCCTTAACAACAACAACAACAACAATAATAATCCTTTCTGTTAAAGGCACAAGGCGTGAAATTTGGGGGAGGGGGATAGTCGATTACACTGACCCCAGTACGCAACTGGTACTTAATTTATTGACCCTGAAAGGATGAAAGCAAAGTTGACCTTGGCAGAATTTGAACTCAGAATGTAAAGACAGATGAAATGCCACTAAGCATTTTGCCTGGTGCATTAACAATTCTGCCAGCTCACCACCTTTAACAACAGCAGCAATAACAACAACAATAACAACAACAACGACAACAATAATAATAACTGTCACTTTTATCTCAGAAGCATTCTCTAATTTTTCAGTTTCAAGTGTATTTTCCTTACAGTAACTTCCCATCACCACCATCTTCTTCTCTCCTGCTGCTTTGTTTAACTGACTTGTTTCATGTATTTTAAACATGATGAATGAGATAGTCTGATATGTTATATCTAGCATTAATGCTTTTAATATCAACACACCAGAGACCACCTCTGGTTTTGCGACACAAGGTTAGCCCTAATGCTTAATTTAAAGTCTTCATAATCAAATTTAAAACCTCTTGTCATAATTTTATGTTTAAGAGGTGCAATGGCCCAGTGGTTAGGGCAGCAGACTCGCGGTCTTAGGATTGCGGTTTCAATTCCCAGACTGGGCATTGTGAGTGTTTATTGAGTGAAAACACCTAAAGCTCCACGAGGCTCCGGCAGGAGGTGGTGGTGAGCCCTGCTGTACTCTTTCTCTCACTCTTTCTTCCTGTTTCTGTTGTACCTGCATGTCAAAGGGGCCAGCCTTGTCGCACTCTGTGTCATGCTGAATTTCCTCAAGAACTACGTTAAGGGTACACGTGTCTGTGGAGTGCTCAACCACTTGCATGTTAATTTCATGAGCAGGCTGTTCCATTGATCGGATCAACTGGAACACTCGTCGTAACCGACGGAGTGCCAGTCGTTTATGTTTAAGAACATTTTATTCTTTTATGTTCCAATCACAAAATACTCATTATAATGACAAAATTAATCATTTTACTAAATCTTCCAAAGTATTGATTGCCAAATTAATTGAAACACATAGGGATATTATTTCAATAAAAATCATCATCATTGTTGTTAGAATGTCCTCATGACTATGCTTGTAAGGATCTTTTTTGGTCATGGATGACCACATTATAGTACTGGCTCAGTGGTTAGAACATCAGGTTCATAATCATGAGCTAGTGAGTTTGATACCTGGACTGAGCTGTGTGTTGTGTTCATGAGCAAGACACTTTATTTCACGTTGCTCTGGTTCATTCAGTTGTAGAAATGAGTTGTGACACCACTGGTGCCAAGCTATATTGGTCTTTGCCTTTGCCTTGGATAGCATCAGTGGCATGGAGAAGGGAGACTGGTATGCATGGGCAACTGCTGGTCATCCATAAACATCCTTGCCTGGACTTGTGCCTCAGAGGGTAACTTTCTAGGTGCAATCCCATGGTCATTCATGACTAAAGGGGGTCTTAACCTTAACCATGCTTGTATGGGTCGGATGGAGTTTATTGAGGCAAACTTTTCTACATGCAGATGCCTTTCCTGTTGTCAACCACCATCTGTTTCCAAGCAAGGTAATATTTCCTCTTGGCCAGACACGGTTCACACAGAATATTGGAAAGGAATAACACTGCTTGTATGTATGACGGTGGTACTCTCATTTACAACTATCAGACATGAGTCTTGCATGAGAAAAGGATATGGATAGAAGAAGAGGTTCTTGATATTTGAAAAGAAGAAAAATTTAGAAGAAAATTATTCAGTATGTCATCAGGTGGGCTGGGGTGCAGTGGGAATGATAATGATGGGGTGGTGTATATGTAAATGGATGTAACTTGTCTTGACGAATGTGAAATTGGCTGGTGAAATTTCTTTTTCACCATAGATCATCATCAATTTATGTACATCATAAGTAGATGAGGGGGATGTTGATGATGATGGTGGTGGTGACAACAGTGATAATCACAGTCTTGAATGCTCAGAATCTTACCCTGCTCATTATGACAATACTTTTTTTTTTTTTTGCTAGTAATAAGGTTGTTTTTATTTTTAAAAAGAGGAGTACTGTTGACTGAATTGATCCTTTTATATTGCTGCTGTTAGCACCAGTTATTATTTTATTGTGATGGGAGAGATAGTAAGGTGAGATTTAACTGAGGATACAGGATACAAAATCTGTTGCCTGTTGTTTAACACCACCACTTGGCCCTTAGATTCCTTTAACAGAGCCTATCTGTTATAAGGCCTTCAGCTGGATTTCCAGTCTGAAGATAACTTTCTCCTTTCCTCTTGCCTGTCACAAAAGCTTTATAAAAGTTTTATGTGTACTGTCCCTTCTTCACTGACTTCCCCCCCCCCCCAAATAGAAAAAGAAAAAGGAAAAAGGTCCCAAGTATACTGATCTATCATCTCAGCTATGCCATCTTAATGTTATCAAAGAATAGTAAGAAAAGACAGCAGAGAGAGCAAGGTGGCGGAGGGGAGAAGCCTCCAATAAAACAACCAATACGATCATTATTGATTCAGACTGTCATATATAATGGTAACTTCTAATTAGGAAATTCAGCAGAGGAGTTTCCATGACAAATCCTGTGCATATCACCCTCCTCATTGTTTCTCGTCTAGAATAAATAAAAGGCCATCTGTGACTCTCCAAAGAGAACTCAGTGTTTTTTACTCTTGGGCTTTAATGTCTTCCTCAAGCTATTGTTATGCTTAAGTGGAAGAATATGTTGAATATGTATGAACTCTCTTTCAGTGTTGAGTACATTAAAACAAGCAAAAACAAAAAAGAAAAATTTTGTCTTTTTTTTTTTTTGCATCAAAGAGGACAAGAAACATGATGGACGAAATCTGTAAATATAATTGGAAATATTTTACACTCAGAATAATAATTCCATTTGGGTCAAGTATTTGCATAAAAGAGTGCTAAATCAAGCTCATTCTCATTTGGTATGCTATTAATCAGACTACTCTTAATTTTTATAAAGTGATAGTCCCAGATGTATAGCAGATAATTGATAGAATTTTGGCTTTAAGACTATTGATTCTGAAATGAATAACGAGGAATTTTAATAAGAATTGACATTTTATCAGTTCATCATTTTCTTCCAGTCAAATAAATTCAAATGGAAATTAAGGGGAATGAAATAATAATAATAATATAATGATGATAATAATGATGACGACAACAACAACAACAGCAGCAGCAGCAGTAGCCACAACAACAACAACATCAACAACAACAACAGTATTAATAATAATTCTTTCTACTATAGGCACAAGGCCTGAAATTTGGGGGAGGGGACTAGTTGATTACATTGACCCCAGTATTTCACTGGTACTTAATCTATCAACCCTGAAAAGCAAAGTTGACCATGGCAGAATTTCGCCTGGCATGCTAATGATTTAGCCAGCTCACCACCTTGCTAATAGTAATAATAATCCCTTCTACTAAAGCCACAAGGCCTGAAATTTTGGGGTAGGGGACTAGTCAATTACATTAACCCCAGTGTTTCACTGGTACTTAATTTATCAATCCTGAAAAGATGAAAGGCAATGTCCACCTCAGTGGAATTTGAATTCAGAACATAAAGATGGACAAAATACCTATTTCTTTACTACCCACAAGGGGCTAAACACAGAGAGGACAAACAAGGACAGACAAATGGATTAAGTCGATTATATTGACCCCATTGTGTAACTGGTACTTAATTTATCGACCCCGAAAGGATGAAAGGCAAAGTCGACCTCGGCAGAATTTGAACTCAGAACGTAACAACAGATGAAATACCGCTAAGCATTTCACCCGGCGTGCTAACGTTTCTGCCAGCTCACCACCTTAGATGGACAAAATACCACTAAGCATTTTGCCCAGCATGCTAACAATTCTGCCAGTTTGTCACCTTAATAATAATAATAATAATAATAATAATAATAATAATAATAATAATGATTCCTAATTTTGGCACAAGGTCAGCAATTTTGAGTGGAGGGAGTAAGATGATTATATTGCTTCCCAGTACTTAACTGGTACATTATTTTATTGACCCCCCCACAATGGAAAGCAACGTTGACTGTGATAGGATTTGAACTCAGAATGAAAAGAGTCAGAAGAAAAGCTGCTAAGCTTGCCACCTTAATAATGATAATAATAATAATAATAATAATAATATAATAATAATTTTCTTAAATATGAAATAGCCTGGCTATGGAAAATGAAGAAGATGAAGATGGTGCTAATTATTTTGGGGTCCTCGGGGACAGTATCAGAACGTAATGGCAGACGAAATACCACTATGTATTTGGCCTTGCATGCTAATGTTCCTGCCAGCTCGCCGCCTTATGATATCCTATATTTCTGTATATCTAAGCTTTTTTTCTGTCCAATGTATTATTTTCTTTTTAAGAAAGTCAAGTATGATTTAAAGGAGCTTTGGCTGCTACTTCTAATAGATTAAGCAACCAAGTAGCTCATTAGCTCGTTATGGCAGGATCTGAGCTTAGAACAATTGGAATGAAAATAAACAGTGCAGCACTTCAAATCATGTTTCTGCCAACATAGTTGCCCTTCTCAAATTGCTCATTGTATGTTCGCAGAGGGAGTTTCTTTGTGAACATTGTTCATTAGCTTTGGGCCTGACATATGGGTTGTAAGTCTTCATTCCTCTCATTGATTATATGTATATCTCTTAAGTACTCAAGGATAACAGGTGGATCTATGATAACATTTCAATAGTTAGCCTTATCTCACACCATATAGTTTACTCTTGTTCTCTCTTTCCCTCTCTCTCTCTCTCTCCTCTCTCTCTCTCTCTCTTTCCTTCTCTTTCTTGCTCATCTTTTTTCCCACCAACAGCTGGTGTTTGATTGCCATAAAGAAGTTCTACACCCACACTTCTCTTATTTCTCAGTGAAAGTGATGGTGTTGGTTGAAGTGTGTGTAGGGATGTGTGTGTGTGTATGTGTGTAGGGATGTGTGTGTATGTGTGTGTGTGTGCTACAGTTGGGGCTTCTTAGTGTGTGTGCATATTTTATCTGAAAGATTTCTAGTTTACTAGAAAAGCAATAAGACTTTTGTAAGCCAGTTAGGTAGAATAATAGTGGTTTTGAATTTCTTACCAATACACTGCATGATTTATTTATAATCTGATTCTTGGATGCTTATTCTGATACTACTGTTAGTTATGTTTTTATCTTTTCTTGATAAAGAAAAAATTTTTTTGATTATAAGTAAAAACCACTTGTGAATTTTGTATAAGAAAAAGAAAATGTGAATGGAACTAAATAGATTGATTTGCTGATAAAGTGGGGAAAAAAGGTCACTGGAGAAGATGAAGATTGAGTTTTTAGATAGAAGAGAATGAGACTGTGATAAAGTCAGTGAGATAGGAAAAGTGGAACTGACAAAATAGATACTGGTGAGGTGAAAGATGGTTAAAGAGGCAGCAGAAAACTGAATATTTGTTGAAGTAAGCAAAATGTTGGGTTTAGGATTAATTTTTTTGTCAATGTTTTTAAGAAAAGAAAATCATTTCTGGCATTTTATAATTAGATAAAACTTTCAGAATTGTGATTTACTTATTGGTTTCTAGTTGTTTTGATAACACCATGTACCATGACTTTTGTCCTTGGGTAGCAATTATTATTTCTTATTTGCTTACCCCTAAGAAGTATGAAAAATGGCTAATATTTCCTTCAAATTTTGCTTTTGTTATATTTACTCAAACCTCAAAGAATCCCTCTCAACATATGGTTATGATGCTCCCCCACTACTTCTGCTCATGATCAGAAATGCACATATTGTCAGCCACTGAGGGACATGCTCAGGTGGTTAAGGTGAAGTAGCTGACAAGCAAATCTGTGGTATTGAGCAGAATATTTGCTATAACGAT
>NC_042997.1:99759942-99772442 GCF_006345805.1 Octopus sinensis | reverse complement strand
TTTGGACAACTTTTCAATGTGGTTATAAATACATTACGTTCTTAAATTGAGTTTTGAGTTATATAAAAATCAACAGACATGCAGTGCATGACTAGCATGTCTCGATTGCATGTCACTGATATATATATATATATATAAATAATGATAATGGGGAGTATAACTCCAAACTTACAGGGAAAAATTCAAATTAGTATTAAATCAAATTTCACAATATAAATATATAATATATATAAATTAGAGAAAAACCACCATTATGTAATTCAAACAATGATAGACATAAACTAAATCATAAATAAAAAATAAAATATATTATAAAACATATAACTAGATCACAAAAAGTACAAAAAAATGAATAAACAATATATGATAAGTAAAAAGACTACGTACGTTTCATGGCTATATATATATATATATATATATATATACATTAATATTTTGCTTAGGCATTGCAATACTAATAGCCAGGTGTAGAACTCAATATATGTATGATTCTGAGCAAAGCATTAGTCAGGTATAGAGCAATAATATATTATATACATATATTCTTACTGATAGATCTGTTTACTCTTTCTCTACATCTGCATATACCCATTATTATACACATCTTAGAATAAATCTTATTTTAATTGTTGGAGGTGCCCCTGGATTTCATCTCCTACATATTTGCTTTCTCATTGGTAATGTATTTATTTTCCCAAACAAATTGCACTTCATGTTTGGGACTCTGATGAAACTGTAAGGGGTCAATGGTTAGAGTGTTGGCCTCACAATCATGAGGTAGTGAGTTCAATTCCCAGACTGGTCTGTGTATTGTGTTCCTATGAGCAAGACACTTCATTTCACTTTGCTCCAGTTCACTCAGCTGTAGAAATGAGTTGCAACGTCACTGGTGTCAAGCTATATAAGTCTTTGCCTTTCCCTTGGATAACATCGGTGGCATGAAGAGGTTGAGGCTGGTATGCATGGGCGACTGCTGGTATTCCATAAACAACCTTGCCCAGACTTGTGTCTCAGAGGAGAACTTTCTAGGTGCAATCCCATAGTTGCTCATGACTGATGGGGGGGGGGGTCTTTACCCTTGAGTACTCAACTATGAGTCCACTGCATCTTACAGTGGAAACAGCTATATGTTAATGAAGTTCATAAGATAATTGGTTATTCCTTTGTCATTTCTTTTCTTATATATATATATATATATATATATATATCGTAGTTGTGGCAGATACTGGTGTCATGCAATTGGCACCTGTGCCAGTGGAATGTAAAAGCACCCATTACACTCTTGGAGTGGTTGGCATTAGGAAAGCCTTCCAGCTGTAGAAACCACAGCAAATCAGACAGGAGTCTGGTGCAGCCTCTCAGCTTACCAGCCCTGGTCAAACTGCCCCCCCCCATGCCAGCATGGACAATGGATGCTATATGATGACAATGATGATGGACATATGTATAAAGTAAATCTTATGTGTACCGTTAGATGTATGACTGCGACTGTTGAGTATCATCATACTGTCCTTTTCCAGTACAGTGGTGTGGTTACTACTGTACTTAGTTGTTTTACTGGATGTGATACAGAGATGTGATATGGTTGGAGAAACTGTGATAAACACAGGTTTATATCGTTTTGTTTCCGATGTATGTTCCGATGTATGTTAAGATGTATGTTAAGAAAAATGCATATGAAATCTTTTGTCCCTACCTTCCAATCTTTCAATAACTATTATTTCAATACCTGTAAGATTCCTTTTTTATTTTGATAAAATAACTAGAAAAAGCATGCTTTCAGAAAAATACATGTTTTGGCTTCTCCTCCCTTTCTATCAGTACTTCTTTGTCAACAATTCTTTGTAATTAATGTCCCTAATGCAACAGGCTAAGTGGTTGAATGGGTTTGACTTTTTGACCCATAAAAATTCTAACCAAAACATATCAACAATCCCATAATTCTTAATTAGTCGGCTCAAATGTTGCTGTGACTTTGGAATATCTATTTCGCTCTGTCATAAGTTTTGAAATTATTATCACTAACCATCCTCTCTGTATTAAACAAAAAATTCTGAAATCAGAAATATAATATAGCTAATTAATCTTTCGCTGATTTACTAAAATTATCTTTCGGTTTCGTTTAAACTGATTTACAATTGTGGTAATAATGTGCAACCTCTGCATTGGATGTTCCAGGTGCAGTTGGGTGCTGGTCTGTTGTACATGGAATATCTAATGCAGAGGTTGCAAATGACCACAGTGGTGAAACATACATAAGGAACAAATGGTGTAAATTTGTGTTTATCATAATTTCTTACACACACACACACACACACCACACACACACACACTATCCCCAACTACAAATTCTAATTTGTACCTATCATTATAGATACATTAGGCTATGTACTTATAAATTTAGACAAAAATGTAGACGCACTAGGTTTTTTTGAAGAAAGAGCGAAAGAAACTGATATGGATTCTTTATATCCAATCTATTTGCAGCTTAGTGAAAATTTGTAAGACATTCTAAAGATTCTCCCTCTGGGATTCTTTAGATGAATAGATGCACACACACTTGGCTGTGTGCATCAACAGCTCAACCAATGCACCAACTCAACCACATATTTACAAACACCAGGAGTTCTCTTAACTAAAAAAATATAAGTCTTGTCACTTTGTTAGCGCCTGGCTTGAATTCTCTTAAGAAACATTTAACATAGAGCTCAAAGAAAAGCATGCACGCACACACACACACAGACAGACACACATACACACATGCATGCACACGTGCACGCATATAGACATACTACTGTATGGTCATAGCCCATATATATAGACATACTATTGTATGGTCATGAGTGGAGGCGCAATGGCCCAGTGGTTAAGGCAGCGGACTCGCAGTCGGAGGATTGCGGTTTTGATTCCCAGACCGAGTGTTGTGTGTGTTTATTGAGCGAAAACACCTAAAAGCTCCACAAGGCTCCAGCAGGGGGTGGTGGCGACCCCTGTTGTACTCTTTCGCCCCAACTTTCTCTCACTCTCTCTTCCTGTTTCTTGAGTAATGCTGCGATGGACTGGCGTTCCGTCCAGCTGGGGGGAACACATACGCCACAGAAACTGGGAAACCGGGCCCACGAGCCTGGCTAGGCTTGAAAAGGGTGACGTTTATCATTATCGTATGGTCATACCACACATATAGACATACTATTGTATGGTCATAGCCCACTGGCTAAAACTAATAAGAAAGCACAAGTCTATACTCTATTTTCTTCTATTCAGAATGTTGCACAAACTTTACTAGCAACAGAGCTCAGGGAATAAATAAAAGGAAATTGCTGTTGTTTCTTCTTATATGTTCTTTCTTACTTCTCCCTCCTCTTTATTTTCTTTATTATTGGTTGCCTTTTCTTATTTTGATTTCCTTCCCACCTCTGTGTAGGAATTTGTCTTGATAGAAACATAAGACAAGAAAACAGTTAAATAGGGCAAAAATGTTCAAAAGAAAAGGAAAAATAGGTAAATCCATTGCATGGAAGTTGCTGACACTTTTGAGCAAAAGTACACATTCTTGTGATTGAAAAATTCAATTACTATAAGCAAGATTGGATGGGTTCTGTAGTTTTCAGTAGCATAATGTCTGTTTGTTGTGGCATTTTGTTGTTTGTTTTGTTTATGCTATTGTTCTGTATTTGTTTATAATTTTTATTTTATAAAAACCTGAATCCTAAATCAAAAGGAAAAAAAGTGTACAATGGCTGAGAAATAAATCTTAAGTTTTATATATATATATATATATATTATATATATATATATATATATATATTATATATATATATATATATATATATATATATATACACACACACAGAGGGAGAAAGAGAGGAGATGAGACAAGCAAGCAACAGATTATATATATATTTGTGTGTATATGTATATATATGTATATATATATATATATACATGTGTGTGTGTGTATGTACACACACACACACATATATATATATGTATATATGTATATAGCAGTTTTCTTTGTTTTGTCCCTCAAACCTCTTTTCTTCATCTTGCACATTTAAAAAAAAAAAAAAGATGCAATTTCTGTCTGCCTGTCTGTCTCCTGCCCTCCTCTCAATCTTTCTCTCTCTCTCTCTCTCTCTGTCTCCCCCCTCTCTCTCTCTCTGTACTCCATACTCTTCCTTTCTTTTCTTTTTCTCTTTCCCTTTGTTTTCACCCCCCCTTTCTCCCTGCTCTCTTTCTGTTGATTACAACACAGTTTGTTTCTGCCCTTGATGCCTTCCAGACTAAATTCGTTAAAAATACATTGGTAAAAAACAAACACTAAGATAAGAAAAAAAAAAGAGACAAAGTGATTTGTAGTTTCCGCTGTATGTTTTCCATTTGAGCAATTATCTGAGCAGGATCAGTTGCCAGGGTGGGAGGGAGGCAGGGTGTTGGTGGCGGGTGGTGGTGGTGGTTTATAAGAATGGTTTGTGGTGGCTTGTGTATGGTTGAGGAGGGGGCGGGTGTACATTTGTAGTAAGTGTATAGTGGCAGTGATGATGTTGGTTGTGGTGGTAGTGGTGGTGGCAGCAGTGGTGATGTTGTTGGTGGTGATGGTACTGGTGACAGTAAGATGGTGGTGATGGTGGTGGTAGTAATGGTGGTGGTGATGTTGGTGTTGTTGTTTTAGGTGATGATGGTAAGGGTGGTGGTGTTGGAGGTGGTAATGGCAGTGGTGGTGGTGGTGGTGGTGGTGGTGGTGGTATTGGTGTTAGTGGTGGTGGTGGTGGTCATGATGATGATGGTGGTAGCAGTGGGTGGCAGTCGTTGTGGCGGTGGTTTCAGTGGGGATGGTGGTGGTGGTGGTGGTGGTGGATAGTGACAGTGATGGTGGCGACAGCGGATTGAATTGTGTGGATATAATGTAACAAACAACATAATTAACATAGAGCCAAAATGGAAAGAAAACAGAGCCTTGACGGTGTTGACACTCACCAGCATCACTAGCATCGCTGCCAGTGGCAACAGGGATGACGACAACGCATCATTACCACTAACTACCAGCGTCATTAATGTATCATTATCAATATTACCATCGTCATCACAAATTACCTTATCACCACCATCCACAGCATTACCCCCTGCCCCTGTCGTCATCGTCATCAGTTAAGGAACTTTCTGTTGTCATTGTCATCCAACTAACCGATGATCCCCCATCATCGTCATTTGTCGTCGTCACTGATGCTTTCATCAACATCACCAGTGACAGCGTCGCCATCTATTGCCAGTGTTGCTATCACTGCTGCCAACCAGCATCATCATCTTCATCATCAACATTAGTATTGCAATCATCATCATCACAAATGTTACTATCTCTGTCATCGTCATCATCGTCGTCATCATTTTCATCACCATCATCAGCATTATTGTAAATTATTGCCAGCCAACATTGTCACCAATATTACCATCACTATCATCCTCATGAGCATTATCGTCATCACCACCATCATCATCATCATCATCATTGTCATCATAATCATCATTGTCATCATCAAACATCGTTGTCATTTCAGCTTCATTGTCATCATCTTCTTCATAATTATCACTTTCACCATCAATATCATTATCAACATTACTATCACCACCACCACCATCATCATCACCATAGACATTACTATCACCAATTAACATTATCTTCACAGACATCACTGTCACCTTAACCAACCAACATCATTACTATCATCATGGTTATGACAATGACAATCTCCAAGACATTCATCAATACAGCCACCATCACATCCAACAAGTAGAGAAACAATGAAAACAACAACAACAACAACAACAACAAAAAAAGAAATGAATAAAATAAAGATAAAAAAACAAGCTTCCTTTAAATCACATTTATTTCTTTACACCATTTTCATTTTCCAACAAAATTTGAAAGGATTAAAGATCAGAAAATGACTTTCTTCTGATTGTTAAATGAGGGAGAAATAATTGGAACTGTGGAAATGGAAGAAAAAGTTTTTAAAAAAGTGTAAAAATGAAGAAAAAGAAATAATACTAAACTGTTTCTGCATAGAAAATTTTTCAGTGAAACAGCACAAATTGGTGAGTGTAAGCAACAATGATGAAGTGCCTCCTTTTGTGTTGTTTTCTAAGTAAATCAGTAATTAATTAGTAAATTAGAATAAATTGATCATTTGAAATCACTAATTAGTTTGTGTGTATGTGTTTGTGTGTGTGCATGCTGATGCATATGTGTATATGTCTGTGTGTGTGTGTGTGGGCATGCATGCAGATGTATGTGTGTGTGTTTGTGTGTGCACATGACTGCATCTGAGTCCTTATTGTTTAAGTATTTGAAGCTCCAACAAATAAAGATAAATACAAGTTCAGTTTTATTGTCAATGGCTTGTTAGTGGGGAAGAACTGAGGAGTTTTGTCATTGTGCAGCGTCTCTATAGAGAACCAGCTCCTAAGGGAACTCGTCCTCTTTACTTTCTATGATTATAATCAATTCAGCATCACAAGCCGATAAAATACTTGTCATCTCCTATGCTGCATCTATGAGATCATGCTAAAGTTGATTTCTGACTTTCCATCCTTTCAGCTTTGATAGGTCGTATAAATAGCTACAAAATAAGCTGTTTCATTTGGTGAACTGTATCATTGATTAGTGAGTGGTTAAGGTGTTGGACTCATGATCACAAGATTGGGATTTCGATTCTCAGACTGGGCAATGCGTTGTGTTCCTTGAGCAAGACAATTCCTTTCATACTACTCCAGTCCACTCAGCTGGTAAAAATGAGTAATTCTGCAATGGACTGGCATCATGTCCAGGCAGGAATATATACATCAAAGAAGCTGGGAAACCAGCCCTGTGCTCCTTACAGAGTAATGTGGACTAAACCAATTCCATCCACTCCTTTCTACAAAAGTGGTCATATAAAAAAAATCAGTACCCCTTTACCCCACTGACTGCTTATAGCACATGGTATCGATTTACAACCACTTTGGTTGGGCCATTGAGTTTTAAGTATCATATAAGTTAATGCTGGTAATAGAATATGAACTGTCAAAGCCTCTTATACCTACTAAATTGACAGGATATTTCCTTTCTGAAATAGCCAAGCCATTGGAACACTAGCTCTAAAAACCTAACAGTATTTAGTTTCATCTCTCTCCAGTCTAAGTTCAAATTCCATTGAGGTCAAACTTACTTTTTCATCCTTCTATGAATGATAACATAAGTGCCCATAAAATGTTGGATTTGGGGAGATTGTTTCAACTACCCTTACTTTTACCTCTATAATGATTTGGCTTTACGGAGATGTACTTGCATAGCAAGTGACTTGATCTGAGATCGTGTGATGGAACGAAAACAACTGCAGCGTGGAAGGTGTTTATAAGCCATTTAAGAAACACACAAAACCGTTAGATTCACTTCAACATTTAAGTTTAATTTGTCAAAATATTTTCGGCGCTTTGAGACCGTGACCTGTTCACTGACAAAACATCATGCTGCATCTCTTGTCTAGTGGAAAGATATCAGAATTAATATAGAAATAAGGCAATGGAATGGTAGAAATGGCACTACAGAATTAAATCAGTGAAGTGAGAGGGTGACCAATATGGCCCAGAATTACATTGTATATTTGGAAAAAAAGTTGTATGCATATTAATCACAAGTTTTTTGTAATCATGTTCTTCAGTTTGTTTGTTTTTTGTTTTTACTTAATTTCATATTTTTATACTTTTCAACTATAACTGGCAAAGTGGTTGATTAACAGACATTAGAGAAATAAACAGAATGCATTGCAGTGTTTGTTCCAGCTCCTTGTGCTATGCATTCAAATCTTGCTGAGGTCAATTTTGTCTTTCATCGTTTTGAGGTTAGTAAATAAAATACTGGCCCAGTGCTGGTCCTGCCACTTTCAATCTGGATATCACATCTTTGATATTCTACTGGGTTAAGAGTGGGAAAGCTTGAAAGTGTGCTTACTTCTGCTGCTTGTGACCATATAGGTACCTAAAAGAATTATTGAGTATGTAGTACATATTGTTAAGTCATACAATCCCTTTTGTAACCCTTGGTGCTGTACACTTCATGTGTGATGTCAGCTGGCACCAACTGAACTCAAACTCACAACAGGGATTGTTACTTACTGATGTAGCTAAAGTTTTACACGCTATCTAAATTATTAATCATCATCATCATTTAATGTCTGTCTTCCATAGTAGCATGAGTTGAATGTTTGACAGGTGTTGGTGTTAGTTAAATTAAGTTAAGTTAAGTTAATTTTTTGGCTCAAAAAGCAAAAAGCAAGGCCATGTAGAGGGACATGGAGTTATGTACAGGGAGGGTGTTCATGCAAAGAGTTCAGGCCATTTCTGGTCAAGAGAGACTTTGAACCGAGCGGTCGTCGGCATCTTCACTATCTCGTCCGGCAGCTTATTCCACAGATCCGCAACCCGGACGGAGAAAGCCCCTCTCCTTCGATTGAGATGAAATCGTTGCAGATAGAGCTTTTCGGAGTGACCCCACAGCCGACGCTCTGGAGCAGGAGTGAAGAACAGCTCTTTCGAGAGGTTACACTTTCCGCTTATGATGTTGTGAGCAAGAATGAGATCACCACGGCGTCATCGTTTTTCTAGAGAATAATGGTTGAGCGTCTTCAGCCTAGGGCTGCACCAGACTCCATTGTCTGCTTTGGCATGGTCTCTACAGCTGGATGCCCTTTCTAATGCCAACCACTTTACTGAGTGTACTAGATGCATTTTATGTTACACCAACACAAGTAACTTGCAAAACTAAGACCCTTTGGCTGAGAGAGGGAATGGCACTGTGGGAGTTAACCAATTAAATTATAAAAAACAGTTTATCCAGTTGACTTTGATTTATAAATCTGGGGCCTTGTCTTAAGGGGAGAAATTATTTATGTTGAAATATTATTGTAGCAGGATTTTTTTTTTCTTCAGAAACAGGTTTCTAATCTGTAAACCCAACTGCCCACATTTACATTTGGTGAGTAGATGATGCAATTTGTCCTACCTGCAACTAACCTTCAAAGAATGAAAATAAGATTTGTCACTGGAGTCCTAGGAATATATCTGCTGAATCTATCAAAAGAACTCTTTTGATCTGTTTTTTTTTTAAAAATCAATGTTAGAAGCTGTCTGCACATGGGTGTAACAGATGTTCAGATTGCTTGCAGATGTAGTTTCCAAGAGCAGAGGTTGAGCATGTCGAGCAGATGTTGGTAGTTTAGGTGATGCATGGGCCACAGTGTGCTTGTACATTCACACATCCTACTACCTGAAAAAAAGGAAGGACACATTAGATAAAGTAGTCCAACATATGTTATGTCTGAATAAAAGACAAGATAGCTGGATTATCTTATTGTCTTGATCATAGGTCTGTTTGATCACAGCTGACCTTGGGCTAAACAACAACAGGAACAATGACAGCTGATGATGTATCTGCCGGATGCAAAAGTTGATACTTCTTTTCAGAGCCCCTTTCACCCTAAACATGGGTGGTTTAGTATCATTTTCCACTGATGTTTTCTAGACAGCTTAAATGCTATTGCTAAAACTAAAACCACAAGGAAACTGCACTCCTTTGCACGTGCATATGTCAGCGAACATAAGAGGGAAGATGCAAACATAACTCCTACTCCCTGCTCTACTGCTTATTATTATATCTATATATTTATTTCTTATTTTAGAATCATGACAGTTTGTCAAGTAATGCCATTATAATAACTGTAATTTGATAATCTTATGTATGAAACTGGAGAAAGGAATAACATTTTGAAGGTATTAGAATCTCTTTAAAATAATTTTTTCCCCCTGATAATTTAGACCTGTAATGATGTATCATACTGTTTCATATGGAGGTCACTGGAACTCAAACGAGACACTCTCCTGATCTTTCCTCTCTTAAAATGAGGTCCTCAATCTTTCTTTCTTGATAATTCCTGTAAAAATAATTGTCTACTTATTTTTGATGAAGTCAGCGCACTTAATACTATACATTTCCGATGGGTTGCATTAGAATAATGATAATAAAACAAACAAACGAAGAAAAATTTCTAACAGCTATATTATACAAACAGTTAAATAGCACAATTATAGGTTTGCTAAGCGGTTTATTACAACAGCTTAATTTAGTGTATGGTGTGTGTCCATGTATGTGCGCACATATATATGTATATGTTTTTATGCTTACATATTTGTGCATATACATATATATGTATTTTTTAATCTACTAGCTGCCTTTCATTTCATTTGGATCTTTTTCTTTGTAAGGTTAGTCAGGGAAGAAGGGGCAATGCTTTTGACCTTTGTAAAATGGCGAGACTAATGTAGCTGATATCTAGCTGAAACACCTGCTTTGTAATGATATCTGCAGGGTTAAACATTAGATAGTGTGTAAACCAGGGTACTGGTTCAAGATCTTGCAACTACTATCTCTAGTGAAGGTATCTAAAGGTATCAAGGTGGGGTGATTTGGCCTGGCCTGAATGTTAGGATTACTCAACACCTATTCATAAAAAAACAAAACAAAGGGTCCTGCACATGAAATATTATTGTGGTAACAGTTCTGAGAGGATGTCAACTGAAACAAAAGAAAGTGAGGCATAGCTGTGTGATTGAGAAGTTTGCTTTCACATCTGCAGTTCTTGCATGTTTAGTACTGCATATTGCATCATATGTACTCTATCCAAGAAGAGCTTGGAAACAGAATATGCCGTATAGCTTTCAGGAAAGAGTGTAGCAGTGATACTTGAGAACAAATCTGCAATATCTATTTTTATGTGTTGATGGATTTTGGCAGGCAATTGACTGATTAGGAATGCCTTCCCATTTATACCATGAACATCAAGGAAGCAAATTCTAGCTAAACCTTGTAAAAAATGGTAGAATAGATTGCCTTCTTGTCTACAGTGAATATGGGTTCAATGTCATTTATATATGCTATTAATCTATGTGCATTATATAATACTTCAAGGTGGCAAGCTGGTAGAGTTGTTAGCATGCTAGGCAAAATGCTTCGCTGCATTTTGTCCATCTTTACATTCTGAGTTCAAATTCCACTGAGGTTGACTTTACCTTTTCATCTTTTTAGGGTTGATAAAATAAGTACCAGTTGAGCACTGGGGTTGATTTAATCAACTTGGCCCGTACTCCCAAAACTGTTGGCCTTGTGCCAAAATTTGAAACCAATATCATTTGATGCTTCTTTCAAATTATCTGTTGTTAAGGTTTTTAAATTCAAAGAAGTTAGGTTGAGTAGGGCCATACTTTTGAAGTTCTTGGCCATTTACATCCTTGAGCTTTTTAATGAATACTGGATTGTTAATTATTTTATTCATTTCCACATTGGGGTACATCTGTTAAGTTTAATGCTTGAAATCTTCAGCAAGATATTCACAGTTCTTAAGCCAAAGCTGAACCAGATGAGATAGTTCACAGCATTTTAACAGCAAAGTGAAAAGAAGCTTAAGACAGGCTATTTGTGATACAGAACCTTCTGAAAGTGCTGCACACTACATTCTCCAGCATAATTCTCCTACAACAAACCAAGTGTAAGGCATGGTTCAAATTTTGCCATTCATTATTTGAGGATACTGAAATATACTTGAGCCTCTCACTTTATGGAGAAGTCATAGGAAGACGTATTCATGTTAATTGGTATGTAAGTATACTATCTTTCAAAGTATACTGTCAAAACTTATGTCAGGTTGGCTTTCAACACAAGCACTTTGCATTCTTCATCTCCATGATTTGGTGTTCCATGTATAGTGAGACAGAACCTGATGGTAAGACAAGGTTTTTGCAAAAGATTCCTATTGGTAGTTTCAAAAAGGGTGTAAGCATGGTATCTTTTAGATTTTATGCTTACTGTACAATATTTAAACTGGCCATATCCAGCGCAAATATTTTACCTGTTTTGTGTTCAAACCAGCCTGATCTAGTCTCTCACACCTATCTAAAAATAAACAATCACATCATTGAAATCTCAAAGCTACAAGATAATGTATGATCAGTTCAAAACAATGGGAATAAATAAGCATTACATTTGACAGAATAAATTTGAATGTTGAAGGATTAAGTGAAGGAGGTTCATTGTCCTTTTTGGAATGGATAGCAAGTAGTTGAATGATGTAGGTATCATTCAATAACTTGCACCAGAAAGCCTTATTGTTTTTGATGTATTGTCCTTGTTTGACTGTGTTGGTATTAAGTAACTTTATTGCAACAGTCTTACTGCACCGGAACAAACATTGCTGTATTAGATCCCTTTATATGCAAATATACTTTATGGAGTTTATTGAATTGCCAGACGCAAAATTGTTGTGTGGTCAAGAATGGCCCATAGAAAACTATTCATCTGTTGCCAATTTCATGTTGTCCAACCTATGCCTGACAGTTTCCATCATCTGGTGTTCTTCTGTAAGAAGGATAGTAATTTTCACCTATTTGGATCTCCTTGACAAATGGTCTTGGAA
>NC_042997.1:99692442-99757442 GCF_006345805.1 Octopus sinensis | reverse complement strand
ACTACGTTCTGAGTTCAAATTCCGCCCAGGTCGACTTTGCCTTTCATCGTTTCGGGGTTGATTAAATATGTACCAGTTACGCACTGGGATCGATATAATTGACTTAATCCGTTTGTCTGTCCTTGTTTGTCCCCTCTGTGTAGCCCCTTGTGGGCAGTAAAGAAATAAGAAATAGTGGTCAAAATTCACCCTGAATGATAAAAATGCTGTCTTTAAAAAAAACATGTTGGGTAATGATGTAGTCATACCCACACTGCATTTGATTATAAGTGTACTTGATCAAGACAGACCTGGGGCTAAACAATAATATAGGCAATAATAACAATTATTTTGATACTAACCCACCTGGGACAATTCCTTGTTCTATGATGCAAGCTTCTTGTTTCAAAGTGAAGACCTATTAGAATTCCATTTTAATTTTTGTTCCAAACACCAGCTTAATGACAAAAGTTATTTTACTAAATTCTCCATTATTTTCAAAATTGAGTGAAACAATTATTATTTATTATGGCTGGGTTCCAAACCGGGCTGCAGTTGATTGCCTGGTTCAAGGATCGAAACCACAATCTTATGATTGTGAATCCGATACTCTAACCACTAAGTGATATGCCTCCACTAGTGGTACTTATTTCTACAGCTGAGTGGACTGGAGCAACATGAAGTGAAGTGTGTTGCTCAAGAACACAACACATTATCTGGTTCAAGAATTGAAACCACAATCTTACGATTGAGTCCAACACCCTAACCACTAAGCTATTCACAGACCAATTGCAATATTATTTTTCCTGTTTCACTGGGCTCTGAGTTAAGAACTTTGCCCTTCTTCCTTCTGGAATTGACAAAATACCAATCAACAGCAAAGTAAATTCATCTCTGTCTCTGAATTGACTACATTGAACTATGGGAAGGGTTATAGGGGAGCAGAGCATCCCAGTCTTGTGAAAAGGAAAAAGGGGTGCTTTGCTGTCCCCATAGGCATGGAAGAACTAGCAATCATTTTTTTGAAAAAATTCTGATATGCTAAGGGAATTGCTCAAGAACAGATCAGTGTACGCAATACATCATGGGATGGAAATAAAGAAACTGCACCAGTTTGAGGGAAGAAAAGTTGTGTGTGTGTGTGTGTTGTGTGTGTGTGTGAGTGAGTGAGGGGGGAGAGAGAAAGAAAGAAATTGATTTGAAATCTATATGTACAAACTTCATGTGGCGTCAAATTGATGTAACTGTAATTATCAGCAGGTGTGAAGTAAACCTCTGACATTTAATTTACAAAAAATGGGTTGTGAGGTTTACTCATAGTTGCTGTTGCTGTCATCATTACTGATGCGTCTTCTTTTGTCATCTCCATCTTTTTGTTGCTGCTATTACTGTTGTTGTTGTTGTTGTTTGATCCTTAATTGAGCTGTTCTGTGATTTAAAGACACTCTAATTGTGACCATCTCACCATTTTTATATATATATATATATATATCTCTTAGACTGCATTATTTGTCGTGTCCTTTATTTTTATTAAGATGGTATGATTTGAAGGAGTTTTTAACTGCTATTTCTTAAAAGCTGAGCGACCACACAGGCTTCTTCAGTGACTCAAGTATTACTCTATTACATTATCCAGCACAATCTGTTTCAGTGCTTATGGTGTACCCCTGCTATGCGATAGAAACATATGGTTTTAGCTCATAGAAGCATGGAAGAACAAGATAGTATTTGATGATGATGATGATGACAATGATGCTGCCACTATGAAAACATTGCTGCTGATAATGATGATGATGCCACTGTTGCCATTAAAATGATGATGATGATGATGATGATGATGATGATGATTGTGGTGGTGGTGTACTTAAAAGTACTCTTCTCTCTTTTTCTTTTAAAGTTAGTAAAGTGTGATTTTAGGGAGATTTGACTGATATTCCTAGCAGACTGAGTGATCATGTAGAGGTTTCCTTCTTGGCACTTGTTTATGTGCTGTTTGATAATACGTGAACTACAAATGGTAGTTGTATGTGTAAATGGTAGTTTCAACATTTGTCTTAATATGTCTCTTTCTCAACTGCTGTGTTTCAACTAATTTTGGAAACCACGAAGAACTTAGTAAAATAACCTTGTCATTATTAATTTTGTGCTCAGAAAATAAATTAATGCACAGAATTTTGATGGAAGGTTTTAATTTAAATAACTTTAAAAACAAATTTGTATCATAGAATCAAGGGTGGTTTGAGGTAGGATGATATCAAAACGGTAAAAGCAATAATAGAGTAAATGAAATTAATAACAGACTGTAACAATTAAATTTGGTGTGGTGAGCCAATGAGGGATGCCTCTATGTGATCTCTCTATAATAAATAGCAGCTAAATCTCTCTCGGATCATAACCTATTGTTTTCTTTTTTAAAAGTAGAACACATTGGATAATGTAGCCATAGATATATAAAAAGACAGGATGGTCAAAGCTGGAACACCTTTGATGATAAATTTTCTCAATCAGCCCTAATCTGGGTTAAACAACAGTAAATCTGGTTTGTAGTAAATTCACAACCGTCTTAAGGTGTGGATACACTGGGTATTTGCTTGGGAGCCTTAAAAATCTAGGGTCCAAATTTTATTCTATGTATACTGTGGTTGTTGAATGTAAAGGCTCAGTACCTTTCTTCATCAGTCTGAACAGATGTATTGCTAGACAGGTGTGGATGATATAGGGTAGTGGTTCTCAGTTGTGTTTTTTTACCTATGGACCCCTTTGATTCCTATTTTACTTGGATGGACCTTTATATCTGTTCTATGTTTGAAAAAATTTTATTGTATTTTTTCTAATCAAATATTATTCGGAATTGTACTAAAAATAATTGTCTAAATATTGGTGTATTTCAGAAGTAACTATTTCTTGCTCATAAATTTTAACAAAATTATCTTATATGGATCCCCAAGGGTTATATGGTGTGATATGTCCTGCATTATGACGACGTATTTCGTTGTCTGTGTGACTGGCCCGAACAGTGTACCTTGCTGACTGACCCTGCTTGCTGTGTCTGTCCACTATTTATCAGTAGTGGAACAGCCCACTTCTCACTACTTGGAGGTGTTTGCCACAACACCTCCCCCTTTGAGATTTTTTCTTCTTCTTTCACACAACATCACTTCAGAATGCCACAGGTAGTACCAGTCTACATTGTTTACCAGTAGTGCTACTAACACATTATGACCTGACTTAAATCCTTCACATGGACTTATTACTTTTTTTTCTTCCACACAGAATTATTTTTCTCTTCAGAATGCCACAGGTAGTACCAATCTACGTTGTTTACCAGTAGCACTACTAATGCATAGTGACCTGACTATGCCTTCTTCAAATTGTTTACTGTGTGCAGTTTTCACTGTGTATAGTTCAAATCCTTCTTCAAACTTTTCACTGTGTGTAGTTGTTGTGTCTTCTTACATGGTCCATCTGTGTTGTATCTTATCTGTCACTGCGTGTACTTCGACTCCTTGTCGCTACTGATATGTTCCGCATTATGATGACTTATTTTGTCATCTGTGTGACTGGTCCAAACAGTGTACCTCGCTGACTGACCCTGCTTTCTGTGGCTGTCCACTCTTTATCAGTAGTGGAACAGCCCACTTCTCACTTGGGGGTGTCTGCCACAACATGGAGTCCAGTTGAGAACCACTGATATAAAGAACAGTGAAAGGAAGCTGCTCAAGCTCCTATAGTAGGAAGTGGGATGGATGAAGATGCTTAAGAAATGAGAAAAAGGATTCTTTTTTATATCAGTAGGAAACCTGAGTTTTGTTGTCTGCTTTTATGAACTGGAAAAGTAGAAGTTATGATGTTTGTACTTTTAACTATAGCAAGAAGTGAAATAGGCCTAATTGAAAAATTGAAACAGTGATGTCAGATAGTAGAAATGGTTAAGTAATGACATACAACATATTCATGTAAGGAACCAAAAAATAATGTTATATTTGCTATTTTCACTATATCCCTCTCCACTCTTTTAGTGTTCTCCATAAAAAGTTACTTAGTTACTTAATATGTTGTTAAGAAATTTAAAAGTTATTTTGGTCACCCAATATGACTGTCTTATCACTGATCTCAAACAAGCCACGAAAAACCTCTGAACATCTGTTGTTTGCTTGCATTGCCAACCTTTGTGCTGCTACATACTAATTTATAAGCACCCTGTGGGATCATTGTTACTTCTGTTACTTCTCTTACAAAAAGAAAACAAAAAACAAAAACTAATCTGAACTTTTATGATCTAGTCTGAATTTTTTGAAGGAAACATTTAGAACTGACTCTGAAACTAAAAACGAAAGTTGTTGTTGTCATGTGGTGGTTGCAATACGATGGGTACAGGAGCAGTCTTTGGAATATATTTACAACTTTTATTTGGAGGCTTTATACCAAATATCTGATAAGCATTGTACAATAGGTTACTTGTTTCCTGGCTTCTTGTAAGTTGGGAGTGGTTGACTTAACAGTTTTGGTACTAAGATTACTGGTTCATTCCCCATATGCAGTTGAGTTAGTAATTTCTTATACCTGGGAAAACTCCATAAATTTCTTTTTCTTTTCCCTGTATTTTCTCCATTCATCATCATCATCATCATCATCATCATTTAACGTTCGTTTTCCATGCTAGCATGGGTTGGACAGTTTTGACTGAGGGCTGGCAACCAGATGGCTGCACCAGGCTCCAGTCTTGATCTGGCAGAGTTTCTACAGCTGGATGCCATTCCTAACGCCAACCACTCCGAGAGTGTAGTGGGTGATTTTTACATGCCACCTGCATGGGGGCCAGTCAGGCGGTACTGGCAATGACCTAGCTCGAATCTTTATTATTTAATAATCATATTTATTTAAATTATTGAGACCTCACCATATTTATAAACAGGCATTCCATCAATTACAACAATGAGTGTTCCAGTTAATTTGATCAATGAAACAGCTTGCTCATGAAGTTAATATACAAGTGGCTGAGCACTCCACAGACATGCGCAACTCTTAATGTAAGTTCTCAAGGAGATTCAGTATGACACAAAAAGTGACATGGTTGGCCCTTGAATTATAGATACAATTCAATTTTACCAGCTGAGTGGGCTGAATGATTGTGAAATAAAGTGTTTTGCTTGAGGACACAGTGTGCTGCCAGGAATCAAGCTCGTGACTTTACAATTGTGAACCAAATACTCTAACCACTAAGACATGCACCTTCACAACTCTGAAGTTAAATAATATAACCATATTACAAATACATTATAAATACACAAAATATAAATGGTACTAAATAAACCATATTTCCATAGTTAAAAAAATTATATTTTTAATTATATATAAATATAATAAATATTGTGGAGGCGCAATGGCCCAGTGGTTAGGGCAGCGGACTCACGGTCATAGGATCGTGGTTTCGATTCCCAGTCTGGGCGTTGTGAGTGTTTATTGAGCGAGAACACCTAAAGCTCCCCGAGGCCCCAGCAAGGGGTGGTGGCGATCCCTGCTGTACTCTTTCGCTGCAACTTTCTCTCACTCTTTCTTCTGTTGGCCTGCTTGCTTAGCCAGTGGGGTGGCGTAATTTGAAGACTAAAACAATGTGAAGCACATTGTGACCAGCGATGTGTAGCAACATCTGATAGCCTGGTCGGTCACGGTGATCATGGTAATAATAAATACCATATACGTAAGTAATACTATTATACTAACAATATTTACATTCATTTTATTTAGTTATTACCTTCACCTTAGCAAAGGCAGAGGTATTGTTTTGAGTTGTGTTTGTTTGTCCATGGACAATTTATCTCAAGATCTGCAGGATGGATTTGTATGAAACTTTCAGGGATGTTTGGCCTTGTGACTGGCATGGCCTCATTAGATTTTGGGATTGATCTGGTACCGGACAACGATTCTGGATTATTTTTCCAATTTTTTAATTTTACATATACATGTAAAGTTTCACAGAGTTCTTTTGTACATGCACACACATACATACATATACTCACACATTTTCAGCGTTGAACATTACCATCTCATTTCCATTGTACACGCACATACACACACATACACACACACACGTGTGCGCGCACATGCATGCAAATATACCTCTCTTTTACACACACATGTATTCACACTTCAAATGCCATTTATTGGCTTTTTCATTCCTTCCTTTGTTATTCATCTATCACCCCTTCCTTTCTTGTTCACACAACACTCTCTTTGCCACTTCATTTCATGTTTCTCATTGTCATTACTTTTTCTCACCTCCTTTCAGCCATGGCTATTACTCTCACTACTTCTCCTTCACTGTATTAATATTTCATCTCCTCTCTCTTCACCTCTCACTCAATATGTATGTATTTGGATTATTCTTCCATTTGAGAGCAGTCGGGTTCATTTTTAGTATTCTCATTTGTGAGAGCATTCATGTTTATTTCAGATATTCTCATTTTAAAAATTATCTCTGGCTATTCGTTGAGAGGACATTGGTGTTGCTTTGGTGGAGGTTTGCGCTCTTTGAGTGGTCTTGTTAATAATTTGTATAATATATATATATATATATATATAAAAATATATATATATATATATATTAATAGTTCAACCCACCCCTCCTTTCTCTTGATCAAATGAAAGCAGTAGTGTTCTGTACTGCTCTCATTTGCTCATGCATTCAAAGTTTTATTAATGAAATCATTATATTGTTTTGGTCTTTGATGGCACAATAAAAGCTTGAGGAATCAATATCATCATGCTATCAATAAGTCCACCTTGCCCAAATCAAATAGAATCATCACCAAAATAATTTAGATTTTGGGGATGTATTCTAAATGAAGTTATTATTTTTCTTGTTTTTCTGTTGTCATCATCGTTGTCATCTGTTCTCTTCCACCCCTCTTTTCACTTTTCTCCTTCTAGCTTTTCTCCTCCTCTCTGCTGCTGCTACCACTTCTGCCATCACTGCTGACGCTGCCACTGCTGGCATTGTTGTTGTTATTATTATTATTGAGTGAGAGAGCAGTGCATGCCATCAAAGTGATACTGGGGTAAAATATACGAAGCCCAGTATATCCATCATGACTACCCGTCTGATAAGGGTACACTAGGTACATGCATCACAACCATATGTGCGCAACATGGTGATCTCATATCAAGATAAACAGCACATGACCTTGCAGGTGGGGCCCAGTTAGAATTTTCTTCTGGTCAAGTAACCCATCCCGCTCAAAAGGTCCCTGAATAAGGATTGTTTAAGGATGTTGAAAGAACCACCCATGTTTCCAAAGGTGAATTATTCAAACCCCAAAGAATCCCTCTCAACACATGGTTATGATGCTCCCCCACTACTTCTGTTTGTGATCAGAGATGCACATATCGTCAGCCACTAAGGGACATGCTCAACTGGTTAAGATCAAACAACTGACAAGCAAATCTGTGGTATTAAGCAGAATATTTGCTGTAGCCCATCTTTTATACCAAGTCAAAACAATGTACATGATTACACTTCCAATCAGTTTAAGATCAGAATCCACAGGGCAAAGTGCTTAGCAATATTTCATCTGCTGCTTTGTTCTGGGTTCAAATTCTGCTGAGTTTGACTTTGCCTTTCATCCTTTCAGGGTCAATAAAATAAGTACCAGTGAAACACTGAGGTCGATGTAGTCGACTAGTCCCCCTCCCACCAAATTTCAGGCCTTGTGCCTGTAGTAGAAAGGATTATTATTATTGTTGTTGTTGTTGTTGTTGTTGTGAGCTAGCAGAATTGTTAGTATGTTAAAACAAAATGCTAAGCACCATATCTTTCGACTGCTTATGTTCTGAGTTCAAATCTCACTGAGGCCGCTTTTACCTTTCATCCTATCAGGGTTGATAAAGTAAAGTACCATTCCAAATGCTGGAGCAGGGGGCAAGGGTTAGGGTAATCGACATACCCGCTCTCCTCAAAACTGCTAGCCTTGTGCCAAAATCAGTAAGAATTACTATTATTATTTCTTCCAGACCTATTTCTGAACATAATCTTTTCATGTAAAGCATAAAAGCCCTGATCAAGTGAACAGCTTCTTTGAATAGCAAAATTACTTAGCTAAATCATCAGGTAAACTCCCTCAACCTTATTCTTAAGGATGCCTCCAGTTTCTTTTTCTTTTTCTTTTGGATTCTGCTAACTGCTGTTCTCATTGTTGTTGCTGTTGTTTTTCTTCTGCTTTGTTTGTGTTTGTTCCTGTTAACTTTATAATTTAAGTAACGTCTGCAATATTAGCTAAGAGTGAGAGAGAGTGAGGATAGAGATAGATAGAGAAATAGGTAGGTAAATAGAGAGATAGATTACTTGATAGATAGACAGATAGGTAGATAGATAGATAGAGAGAGAGAGAGAGAGGAACATGTAAAGACAAAGCTATTAAGGAAGGAAGTGAATGATATGCATAACAAATTCTTCCAGGAAGGCAAATATTTACAGCTGTTAAATCTATCTATTTTATATACACATGGCTTTACGGATTTAAGTTTGTGTGTGTGTGTTGTTTTGGGTGGGGTATGTATTTAGGGAAGAGTAACTATATATAAAAGTCAGTTGGTTTTGCTAATTGGGGGAGATAGAAGTAGTTTTCCATGGAAAACTTCATTTATTCTTTTAATTTTTATAATTTTTTTTCTTTTTTTGCTTTGGTTTTTCATTTTAATTTCTCCTTATTATTGTTACTGTATGAAAAGGGCAGGGGAATTTTTGTTTAAAAACAAATCTTACATAAGTTTTGGTAATTATTGGCAAGCTAAATACTTGTTCTTGTAGCGGATATAAGCAGACCTGCTGATTTGAAAACAAAAACAGCAATAATAACAACAACAACAACAATAATAATGGCTTCAGATTTAGGCACAAGGCCAGCAGTTTTGTGGGGGAGGGAATTAATTAATACTACCATCCCGTCTTTGAATTATACTTTATTTTATCGACCTTGAGGGAATGACAGGCAAAATTGATTCAAGCAAGAAATGAACTCAGAACATAATAATAATAGTAACCCGTTTTGCTATGGCCTGAAATTTGGGGGAAAGGATTAAGTCAATTACATTGACCCCAGTGCATAACTGGTACTTATGTAATTGACCCTGAAAGGATGAAGGCAAAGTTGACCTTGGCTGAATTTGAACTCAGAATGCAGCTACAGGTGAAATATTGATAAGCATTTTGCCCAGTGTGCTAATGATTCTACCAGCTCACTGCCTTAATAATAATAATAATAATAATAATAATAATAATAATATAATAATAATAATAATAATAATAATAATAATAATAATAATAATAATCCTTTCTACTATAGGCACAAGGCCCAAAATTTTGCAGGGGAGGGGATAAGTCAATTACAACAACTCCAGTATTCAATTGGTACTTATTTTATCAACCCCCAAAAGATGAAAGACAAAGACGACCTTGATGGAATTTGAACTTAGAACATGAAGACGGATGAAATGCCATTAAACATTTTGCCTGACATGCTAACAATTCTCCAGCTCACTGCTTGTCATCGGAGCATTGGGTTCAATACCACCCAGTCTGAAAAAATATCTGAAAACCTTAGAAATGCCCTAGAATATAGATGTATTGCAAAAGTTGGCATTACTTGGAGCTCCATGCATATTGCATAAAGTACTGTCTATCTGAGGTCCTTGTTGTGACTTGACAAACAATGCAAACCCCCTGTAGACACAATATCTTCAATCAACAACCTCTCAATGTTGTATACTGTGCAATGTCCATAATAATAATTATGATAATGATAATCCTTTCTACTATAGGCACAAGGCCAGAAAATTTTGGGGTGGGGGAGGAGGTAAGTTGATTACATCAACCCCAGTATTCAGCTGGTACTTATTTTATCAACCATGAAAGGGTGAAAGGTGAAGTCAACCCTGGTGGCATTTAAACTCAGAATCGTTAGCATGCCGGGCGAAATGCTTAGCCGTATTTCATCTGCCATTATGTTCTGAGTTCAAATTCCACTGAGCTCGACTTTTCCTTTCATCCTTTTGGGGTTGATTAAATAAGTACCAGTCATGCACTGGGATCAACTTAATCCCTTTGTTTGTTCCTGCTATGTTTAACTCCCTGAGGACAGTAAAGAAATATATAAAGTCAGAAAAAATGTTGCGAAGCATTTTGTCTGGTGCTCTAAAAAGCTTGCTGCCTTAATAGTAATAATAATAATAATAACAATAATAATAATAATTCTGAGTGGATTTGGTATGCAGAAACTGTGTGGAAGCCTCTCATATATGTGTTTGTGTCTGTATTTATCCCATCACCATTGCTTGACAAGCAGTGTTGTTTTGTCTATTATTCTCTTTTACTTAGCGGTTTGGCAAGAGAGAATAGTAGAATAAGCTTAAAAGTAAGTACTAGGGTCAATTTGTTCAGCTAAACCCTTCAAGGCAGTGCCCCAATATGGCCTCAGTCCAGTCACTGTAACAAGGAAAAGATAAATGACATGGAATGATGAGTTTTAAAAATTTTGACAGTTGTTTATACCACATGATGCCCCTTTCCTTGGCTAACTGTTCGAACATGAAATAAAGCTTACTTAGGCTATCCACTGGCAGGTTCTCAAGAGGCATGTAAGAACTATACTATGGTGGTCTTGAGTAATCTAACATCTCAACTTCACATCCACTGAACCTCTCAACTTACCCTTCTCTTCTGCTATTTGGTTTATTTGAAGTAATGTTAGTTTCGTCTTTACTAGACCAACTCATGAAAATTTTAAGTTCCAAGTTTGAAATCTACAGTCATAGTTATCTTAGAAAAGTTTTCAAAAATGTTGGTTATAATGGAATAAATTCAGTTGGCTGGGATTTTAAAATAGATTGGATAGACTGTGTAAAGATATACCCTAAATGTTTAATTGTGTGAGATAATTGGAAGTATTAGGACTATTTAGGGCCATTGATTTCATCATTTGTGCTTTAGGGTATACTTTGACTAGTCTAGGCTCTCATCATCTTTTTGAGTCCTCTTCTTAACTAATAGGACACTGTCCTAGTATAAGAACATTTATAACATATTGAATGAATGTTAAAATAATTGTCTTTTTCCACAATAATTACTCCTATTCATTGTTGTATACTGTGAACAGCCACACATCTCCTCCACAGCAAGAAACTCCATCCTTCATACTCTAACTTTCATTACCTAGCATAAAGCTGCCTCCCTCTGTACCATAGCCCCACTCTGTATTCATTAGTGCTGATGCCATAAAAGAGCAGCCAAAAAAGTGGTCAATGTTAGGCCAGGCATCCAGCTGTAGAAGTCCAGCTGTAGAAAGCCAAAGCAGATATTAGGACACAGCGCCGTCTTCAGACTTGTTAGATTCTATCAAACTGCCCACACTATGCAAGCATGGAAGGCAGACATTAAAAAATGATGATGATGATTATGAGGTTCTGTGTTCTATCTAAGCTCAGAGGAAATATGTCATTGTAATAATAATAATAATAATAATAATAATAATAATAATAATAATAATAATCTTTTCTACAATACGCACTAGGCCTGAAATTTGGGGGAAGGGACTAGTTGATCACATTGACCCCAGTGGTGTTTCACTGGTACTTATTTAATTGGCCCCAAAAGGATGAAAGGCAAAGTCAACCCTGGCAGAATTCGAACTCAGAATGTAGCGATGGGTGAAATACTGCTAAGCATTTTGTCTGGTGTATTAACAATTCTGCCAGCTCACCACCTTAATAATAATAATAATAATAATAATAATAATAATGATAATAATAATAATAATAATAATAATAATAATAATAATGGCTGATTTAGGCAAATAGCCAACAATTTTTAGAAGGGATTAGTTGATACCATCAACCCCAGTTCTTAATTAGTACTTTATTTTAACAACCTTGTAAGGACGTAAAGCAAAAGTTGAACTCAGCAGAAATGATAATATCACTTGTTGTCTTTTGTCTTCTTCTTCTCAAGCTTCAGTTTTCAGCACTTTTCTCCATGTCTTCCCCAATCTTCTTTATATATCTATAGAACATAGGTCTTGTGTTAAATGTATGATAAATGAAATTAACAGTTTGGGAATTATTTGTGTTGTCAACATTTTGATCATTGACTTCAAAATTGTCTTAATGGCCTTAAAAAAATTTCTCATTAAAACTTTGTTTTTTCTTCTTTGACTATTTTTTTTTTTGTAGTGCCAACCTTAGTGAAACATATTTTACTAACCGTCAAGATCGTTACATTCTTTTCAACAACTGTCCTGAAATGGCTGACTTCTTTTCCTCGCTCATCAAAACTGTTGCTTCGTTTTCATTTCAAGTCAACTCCGATTGCTCTGTAACATTTCCTGAAGAATTTGGTGTGCACCCTTATGAAGGTAGGTTTCAATGAAATATCAAGCATTTTGCATTCTGTTTTTTTTTATAGATATTTTTAGGTGTTTTAGGTTGTTTGAATTTTTGTTTCATTTTCATTTTTAAATATTTCTTTCTTGTGCAGGGATTATTTTTTTCAGCTTCTCAATTTTTTCGCATTTTATAGCTTATATGTATATATAAGTAGAAAAGAAGATGAACACAAGTAGGTTTAAAGCATATATTTACTTTGAATAAAAAATTTGGAGTACAGAATAAAGAATGGAATAAAGAATACAAAATAAACAAAAAGAGCTATGTAAAAGTCCTGTCTTGACAGCTGTTTCGAGAGTACCATGGCTTATGTCATAATCATAATTATATATAATAAAAACCCCTGGTCCCATGCCTGTGGTTGCCTGACTGGTCCTGTGCTGGTGGCACGCCTGACTAGTCCTGTGCTGGTGGCACATAAAAACCACCATTCGAGCATGGTCATTGCCAGCGCTGCCTGACTGGCTCCCATGCTGGTGAAATGTAAAAAGTACCATTCGAGTGTGGTTGTTGCCAGTGCTGCCTGACTGGCCCCCATGCTCGTGGAATATAAAAATCCCCCACTACATTCTCAAAGCTGTAGAAACCTTGCCAGATCAGATTAGAGCCTGGTGCAGTCTCCTGACTTGCCAGTCCTCAGTCAAACCATCCAACCCATGCTAGCATGGAAAGCAGATGTTAAATGATGATGATGATGATAATGAAGGTCTGGAATAACATAAGTTCCTATGGGTGTGGGTGTATTTTGTATTCTTTATTCTGTACTCTGTATTTTCTATTCTATATATATATATATATATATATATATATATATATAATAATAATATTAGGGAGTAAATCCAAACTTACAGGAAAAAAATTAGATTTAGGATTAAATCTAATTTTACAGTATAAATATATATATATATTAAATTAGAGATAAAACCACTATTAGGCAAATCAAACAGTGAAAAACATAAACCAAAACATAGAAATAAAATTAATTAATATAATATATAAAATATATAAAATATAAAATTCAAAATCTAAATTATCTAAATTTAAAGTTAAAATTAAAAATTTTTTTTGAATTATTAATTTATACTTATAAATTTATATATATGTATATATTTTATTATTTTTATTTTTATTATTATTTTTATTTTTATTTTTTATTTTTATTTTAAATTCTTTAAATTATATATTTATTTATTTATTTTTTTAAAAAATATATATAACTATCAAAAAGTATTAAAAAGTTTAATATAAGATAAAAAGTAAAACCACTACGATCGTTTCATGCCCATAACCCAATTCGAATAACAATAATTTAAATTCAATTAATAATTCGATTTATGGTTATAATCAATCTTCAGGTTAATGATAACATTTAAATAAATAATCAAATATATTTAAACAATATTTTATTAATAAATAAATAAAATAATAATTTTTCTTATAAAAAATTATTATCAAACTAGAAACTTTAACGATTAAGATTATGTCATACAATTGATTATTATATTAAATATTAATTTTTAAGTATTAATTTTTAAAGTAAGAATAGATAGAAAATGTATTTATCTATTCAAATATAACATGGCTTTAAAAAAACATAATAAACCCACAAATAATCTAATCTCAGCTATAGTCAAAATCTAATTACCTAGATATTTAACAAACAAAAAAAATCACTATTCATATTATTAAATTTAATTTCAAGTCAAATAATTATATAATATTTGAATAATAACTAAATTGTCAATGAATATATATAAATATAAAAATAAGAATTAAGATCTAAAATTATCTCTATCAATAAATATATATGCACGTATAATAAAGACCTAATAAATTAATTATTCATTATTACTTATAAATATATTAAAAGATTAAAGATGAAAAAGCTAATTGTAAACAAACAAACAAACTATCTTAAAAGAACTCTATAACTAATTAACAAACCATATATCTCGTTGGCTAATTAATAACTTACAAAAACTGTATAGTTAAGAACTAAAATGAAATAATAAAATACTTAATGAAATAATCAATCTGTAGTTATATAGTATCCAATAAATACTACTAATATATTTATCAATGGAAAAAATACTACTACCAATTATCAACTGAAAAAAGAAATATATAAGTTATAATAACAATTATAAAATATTTAAAATAACTATCAACAAATATAGTTATTAAAGACTAAAATTTATGCTATCAATACATGTATATACATGAAACCTAACTTTAAAAAACTCGTATAACTGTTAACGATCTATATATCTCTTTGGCTAAGTAAAGTCTTACGAATAAATGTAGAGGGCGCATATCCTGGTCTTTTGTCATGTCATCTGCCAGACAAAGGGTCCTCAGGTCAGCCTTAATCACTTTGTCCCATGTCTTCCTGAGTTTCCCTCTTTCATAAATTCCAGCTACATTTAGTGACTGTCAGTTCTTAACACAGCTGCTTTTATCCACGCACATCAAATGTGTCCATACCAGTGCTGTCTTCTTTCCTGCATGGGGTTACAACATTGAACATTGCTATACAAAAATTAATAATGTATGTATGTATGTATGTATATATATATAGCGAGAATTCACAAAAAAACAAAAGGCAAAGACGGGTGGTGTAGACAATAAGCAGGTGTATTAGTATAACGCTCAGGAAGTGAAAAAGTCTTTAACATTTCGAGCCTATGCTCTTCCAAAGAAAGAAACACAGTAGTAAGAAACAAGGAGAGAAAATAAAGAATGTGTAGTGGCTATATATATATATATATATAATATTATTAGAGACAAAACCACTATTTTGCAAAACAAACAAGGAAAGACTTAATCAATACATAAAATTTTAATAAAACTTTTTATTAAAATTTTATGTATTGATTAAGTCAGTTCTTTCCTTGTTTGTTTTGCAAAATAGTGGTTTTGTCTCTAATAATATTATATAATATTTTACTATAAAATTGGATTTAATCCTAAATCTGATTTTTTCCCTGTAAATTTGGATTTATTCCCTAATATTTATTATATTATATATATATATATATAGAGAGAGAGAGAGAGAGAGAGAGAGCCACTACACATTCATTAATTTCTCTCTTTGTTTCTTTCTGTGTTTCTTTCTGTGAAAGAGCATAGGTTCATATATATATGTGGGTGTGGTGTAAAACATAAAGAATAGTAATGAGCAAATGGAGAGGTTTGCTTACTACTTGGGGTATAATACAATAACTAGAAAGTAAGTTATGACATTCCATCATAAATGTTGAATTATAAATAAACAGGATAGCAAATAGAGATTTTGATGAAGTAAAACTTAATAGCTAAAGAAATGAGGGGGCTATTAAGAAAGAGTATATATACAAGATGAAGTAAGTGTGTCATTTGGATGTGGCATTCAAAGAATCATCACTATGACATTGTGTGGGTTTGGGGAATAGGGTGAGAATGAATATGTATATGTACTGAATACAATCTCTCTATATACATATACTGATGCCACCCACTTTAACACCACCTGGACACCTTTATGGGGAATTTCAGTTTGTTGCAAGTATTTGTAGCAGATCTCTAGTTCCCTCTCCATCCACTCTTACCTACAAGCATTGACCTGTATATGTCTCAGCTGGGCATCAGCAGCATCAGTCTCACCAACCAAGCTGGGAGGGCCTACGAAACTTATGAGTATGACCTTTTTCCCTAAGTAACTTATAAAATAAACAAACATAAACCTACTCGTACACAAGACACATGTACATGTGTGCACATGCACTCACATACACATATACACAGTGTATTTTCTGTTTATTTGCGCTGCAGTTTTTATAAACACAAATACATACTCATGCTATGCAATTCACACTTAACCACACAAACACAGTCACATACACAGACACACACATAAATTGTCAAGCAACTATTCTCTTGTGCATGCTTGGCAGATGCTCCAGTTGAGCTTTTGTTCCAAGTTAATCTATCAAATCTTTGCCCCTCCCAATTTTCTGACTTCCAGGCCTGCCTAACAGAACTGCCTAAGTCTGTTAAAATACTATCAGTTGCTTGCTGGTTTCTTATCTCCACTTGAAGAGCCCTGTTTATGGCATCCAGCTATTTAGACTTGAGGGTTTTTTTTATAATAACATATTCTCATCTAATATTTTGTCTTTTGACAGCCTCTGCTGTTCATACAATAACCCAGCTTTCTTTGCCTTCATTGATTCCAGTTTTTTTTTTATCTGCCATCATTGCATTCTGTCCCCCCCCCCCACTCCTGTTGGGTTCATCCCTTCCTGCTTCCTTATATTTTTAGTCTTAGGGCTGTGGGCAAGCAGAAATGACAAAAGGACAATACTCAGTGTCTGTCTGTTTTCCTTCCTTCCTTCTTCCCTCCTTCCTTTCCTTTCCTTTCTTTCTTTCTTTTTTTCTTTCTTTCTTTCTTTTTTCTATCTTTCTTTTCTTTCTTTCTTTCTATCATTCATTCTTTCTTTACTTCATTCATTCATTCATTCTTTCTTTCTTTCGCTCATTCATTCTTTTCATTTTTCTTTCATTTTCTTTTATATATACATACACATACATGCATACATACACATATACATAAGTATGTAGCTACAGTCACACAAACATACACTCTTATATGTTTCTTTTTTTCTGTCTTTCTTTCTTTCTTTCTTATATATATACATACACATACAAGCATACATCTCTCTCTCTCTCTCTCTCTCGATATATATAAGTATATACAAACACACAAACACAGACACACGTACATAAACACACACACACACATATGTGATATATATGTGTGCATGTGTTATTGGCATGATTAAAATGGTAATAAAAAATGCCACCAATAACCCCCTCATCCATGAGATAAGACTGGGAGGGTCTAGAACCTTCAATGGGCATAGAAACTTTATTGTTCCAAACCAAATTGAAAGAACTAATAAGGAAATATGCAAAACAAAAATCTATAATAAAAAAAGATAAAAGTGAACAATAAAGAATATTATATTTCAAAGAAAATCTATTCTTGGTATACACAAATGTGTGTGTGTATGTGTGTGTGTGTGTGTATGTGTGTGTTGGGGGTATCTACTCTGTATGTTTGTATGTAATTCTACATTATAATGCATTTTGCTTTTTCCGCCTTGTGGTTAATACATGTATCCCACCAAATTTTAATGATTATTAAGGCAATCTAATATTTTGCTTTTATGTTGCTCTTATGGCAAATAGAGAGTTACTACTACTACTACTACTACTACTACTACTACTACAACAACATTCTGAGTTCAAATTCCACCGAGATTGACTTTTGCCTTTCATCCTTTTGGGGTTGATAAAAATATGTACCAGTGAAGTACTGGGATCAATGTAAATGTCTTACCCCTCCCCTGAAATTGCTGGCCTCGTGCCAAAATTTGAAATCATCATCATTATCATCATCATCATTGTTGTAATTTTTTAAGGGAGTGAGCTGGCAGAATTGTTACCATGCCAAGCAAAATACTTAGTGGCATTTTGTCCATCTCTACGTTCTGAGTTCAAATTGTACTGATGTTGACTTTACCTTTCATCCTTTCACGGTCGATAAAATAAGTGCTAGTGAAACACTGGGGTCGATGTAATCAACTGATCCCCTCCCCCAAAATTGCTGCCCTTGTGGCAAAATTTGAAACCATTATTATTATTATTATTATTATTATTATTATTATTATTATAGACAAATATTTCAGTGAACTTAAGCAAGTGTATTCTGAAGACATGGGTTGTTTCTTATCCCTATTCCACTTAGAAAATATTAGCGGGCACATTTGAATGTACAAGGTTACAATACAAGCTGGTTAGAGAGACCTAACCAGTAGTTTCTCAGGCAAGAAACCCTGAATGTTTCCATGTATTTTTCTATCTAAATTATATCTTGTTTTAATTATTGTGCTTCTTTTATTCATTCCATGCTCCTGTGTTCTTTTGTAATTTTTAAATTCATTCCCATAGTCATTGTATAACAGCTTCCACCCTCCCCACATCTCTATGTATAATTTGTCTGTCCCATTCCACATGTAATTGTAAGTCTCCTATTCAACATTCATTATATTTTATTACATCACTTTGAGCCCTTGCGAATAATAAAAAGATTATTCATTTATTTATTAATCTATCATCATCATCATCACCACCACCACCATCATCATCATCATCATCATCATCATCATCATCATTATTTAATTTTGTGAATAGATTCTATTCATTTGTTTGGATTGTTCTTCTCTATTCATTCTCCAGTTCCTTTTTCCTTCTTCATTATATAACATTAACAATGACTTTTTTTTCCTTCCCTTATCATTCTGAGAAATAAATAGTTATGTTATCAACTTATTGGTGGTATTCTGGAAACATTTCCGGAGTAATGTTTCCCCCTTTTGTTCTGAAAGATAAAATAAACTCATAAACAACTGACTAAATAAATTGATTAGAAAATTCTAATATTCTAATAAGTTGATTAGGAAATTCTAATACATAATAATAAATGTTAAAGGCATGTTTTTTTGTTTTTCTGGTGCTGTGCACTGATGCCTTTCTTCATTATATAGGTGTGTGTGCAGATATATATATATATATATGTTTGTATGCATAAATACATATGCATATATATATATGTACATATTACATACATATATGTGTGTATAAATTTATGTGTATGTATGTATTTATATATATGTGTGTGTGTGTGTGTGTGTGTGTGTGTATATATATATATATAAAGTGAGAGAGAGAGAGAGATTTGGTGATGCAGATAAAAAATAGAACTCAAAACATAAGTATATATATATAATTTTTTTATTAATATTTAGCAGAAGCAACAGTGTGACTCAGGGGCTGAGAGTTTAATGCACAAAACTTTCAACCCTTGTCTGTCTGTCTATCTATATATATATAATAATATAAATAATATATATGCCGGAGTAAGCGCATAAATACAATACAAGGTGGAAAAAATAGTACTTGAATACCAGAGGTAGAGTAATATGCTTTATTGAAAAGCAGCAAAAATATCACAGAAACTGTTTGTCGAACAGGAGCATGAAACACTGAGTAACAGTTTTTGTGATATTTTTGCTGCTTTTCAATAAAGTATACATATATATATTCTTGGGTTCTCATTCCTAAGGTATGATTTTCATACCTTAAGGTAAGGTTCTCATTCCTAAGGTAAATTTCCCCAAGACACCTGAAGAAGGCTGGAGGGTATATCAGCCGAAATGTTGTGTTAACAACAAATAAGATGAGTACAAATATCTGTTGAATGTAAATAATGTACATAATTCCTCATCTCTTAAATATAGAACTGTATTTCTTGAATTTGTATCAGGACAATTACCTGCCGATGACAATTACCCTCCTTGGTTAATTACCCTGTTTCCAATATATTAAGAAGTTTTAAATCACCATCTGTTGTCCTCAGGGGTAATTGTCCAGTGGGGGGGGGGGGTGTTATTGTCCATGTGGGGTAAATGTCCTAGGCTCCTTGAATTGGATGCCACTTAGTCACAAGGCTAACTGGCACTCATTATTATCTGAGTGGGCTAAAGCAACATGAAATGAAGTGCTTACTCAAAGATGCAATGCACTGTCTAATCCAAGAACCAAATCCACAATCTAATAGCCATGTACCCAGCTCCCTAACCACCAGGCCATGTGCCCAATATAAAAGGAAATAAAAAAAATAAAGCATGCTAAAGCTATGGTGATCACTGTCAAGTATGTGAAACTGAAAAACTCAGGGTTTTGACTCCACCCAACCACATTTTAAAAATGAGAGCAAAACCCTTGTCATGCCTCTAACCAAAAATGTGCTGCTGATATATAGAGTCTTCTTCTTCTTCTTCTTCTTCTTCTTCTTCTTCTTCTTCTTCTTCTTCTTCTTCTTCTTCTTCTTCTTCTTCTTCTTCTTCTTCTTCTTCTTCTTCTTCTTCTTCTTCTTCTTCTTCTTCTTCTTCTTCTTCTTCTTCTTCTTCTTCTTCTTCGTCTTCTTCTTCTTCTTCTTTCTTCTTCTTCTTCTTTCTTCTTCTCTCTTCTTCTTCTTCTTCTTCTTCTTCTTCTTCTTCTTCTTCTTCTTCTTCTTTCTTCTTCTCTTCTTCTTCTTCTTCTTCTTCTTCTTCTTCTTCTTCTTCTCTTCTTCTCTTTTCTTCTTCTTCTTCTTCTTCGTCTTATTATTATATTATTATTATTATTATTATTATTATTATTACATTTGTACAAGTTGGCTCCAAGTCTCACTCAAAAGACAACAAGTTGGAAGTTCATATTGGTGTTATGCCTAGGGTGCCAAATATTTGGTTTTGTACATGGTGTTGTTCTAGAGAATGTTTAAGAAACCATAAGAAAATTATGTGTTTTATTATTATTATTATTATTATTATTTTTTATTTTTATTTTTTTTTAATATCCACACTTTTCCAAGCTTGCATGGGTCAGATGGAATTTGTTGAGGTAGATTTTCTATAGCTAGATTCCTTTTCTGTCACCAATTTTCACCTGTTTCCAAGCATGGTTAATATAGACATATTTTTCATGGAAGACAGGAAATGATCAACCCTACTTGTATGATGCTAATGCACATTTACAAACCATCTCTCTGTTTCTTTCTCTCTTTCTCTCTCTCTCTCATACACACACACACACATATGACAGCTTCTTTCAGTTTCTGTCTACTCTATTCACTCACAGGTCTTAAGTCAGCCTATATCCATAGTAGAAGACACTTGCCCAAGGTGCCATGCAGTGAGACTGAACCCAAGACCACATAGCTGGGAAGCAAACTTTTTAACCACACAGCCATCCATGTCTGTGCCTGAGTATCAAAATAGTTAGCACATAAAACCAACCTAAATTTAACCCATTTGTTGACCTCTTCTAACAAGTTAAGCACATTCCCCTCCCAGTACACACCTAAGAAAAACATATTCACTTGTGCATTATATGACACATGGCAATACGAAAAACCAACACAAAAACCATGAAAATAAAGAAACTAAGGTTTAAGCTAAATGTCAATTTTCACTATCAAGTCAGGTACAGTTGTCTCTGTTTAAGAAAGATATGTTGTGTTTGACTTACATGGCCTGTGTTAAGCAATGAAACAGTGAAGTCTCTCCATCCTTTTGGACTAAAACATGTTCTGACCAGAACATGCGCACATACACACACACACAAACACACATACACAAATACACACACATACACACGCACACATTTGTGTGTGTGTGTGTGTGTGTGTGTGTGTGCGTGTGTGTGTGTGTGTTTACGTATGTATTTTGCAAGATTTTTGATGTATGTTGAAATGGATATTGTTATACTTGGGGATGGTCATCTTTTGCCAATTAAACAGACTGCTTATTTGAACTTCACTTCAGCTTTACTATTATTATTATTATTATTCTATGTTTGACTTTTGCTTTATATTTGTACAAGTTGGCTCCAAGTCTCACCCAGAGACCTCAAGAGACAACAGGGTTGGAAGTTCATGTTGTTTTTATGCCTAGTGTGCCATATATTTGGGGGGTGGGGATGTTGTACTAATGAATGTCTAAAAAAAAAAGTTTTTTTTTTTTTTTTTTTTTTTTAACCGAAAATTATGTTTGTTTTAAACCTTGAGATTACATAGAGAGTATTTTGCGTAGGATATGAGCAATTCCCATGAGCACTATCTTTTGAACTTCTGCCATTTTTGGGTTTCCTGGTATCTGAGTTAGGTAGCTATCAGCCCCTTTTGCTATCATTCCCAGGGCACCTATGACAACAGGTATTGTTTTAGTCTTCAGCTTCCACATTTTGCTGATTCTATTTCAAGATCTTTATATTTGCTCAGTTTTTGGTAGGTCCTGACAGATACGTTTATATCGATTGGGACAGTCATATCAATGAGGAGGCATGTTCTTTGTTTGAAGTCTTTCAATATGATGTCTGGCCTATTTGCATCTATCTTCCTGTCAGTTTGAATGGTGAAGTTCCAGAGGAGTGAGATGTGGTCATTTTCAAGCACTGGGGGTGGTTTGTGTTCCCACCAGTTTTTTTCATGGGGCAAATCCAGGTTTTTACAGATTACCAGTGAATATATTGTGCAGCTCTATTGTGCCTGTTGAGATACTCTGTAGGCGCTAGAAGACTGCACTTGGAGACCACATGGTCAATGGTTTCATTTTGTTGCTTGCATACACGACACGTTGGACTGCTTCTGATCTTTAATATGTTGGCCTGGTAGTTTCTTGTTGGTAGGCATTGATCTTGAGCTGCTATGATAAACCCCTCTGTTTCAGATTTTAAGCCAGAGGCCATTAGCCATTGATGGGTCAGGGCTTTGTCGATATCTGCATTATTCGCTCTCTTTGGGTATTTGCCATAGAGAGGTTTTTCTTGCCATTTATTATTCAGAATATCTAAGGCCGCAGTTTTGGCACGGGTTTTCATGCGCCTAGCTTTTTCTGTGCTTGTTTCTTGTATATCTATCTCTAATTCCGAAATTGGTTGTATTCGGAATTCACTTAGATATTCCTTTGCCTGTTTTGTGACTGAGTATGATGCTTTCTTGTTTTCATGTTTTGAGACAAGTTTTAACATCCAGTCCTCAGAGTTTTTCAGGTAGGTGTCTAGGCCAATTGTAGCAATCTTCATTGTTATTGCCAGTTGCAAAAGACCACGGCCTCCCTCTTTTCTTGGCAGATAGAGTCGTTCTGTATCTGCCTTAGGGTGGTGCATTCTATGCATTGTCAACAGTTTCCTTATTTTTCTGTCGAGCTGACATATTTCAGTAATTGACCAGTTAACAATATTGAAACTGTAAGTCACGACTGGTATAGCTAATGCATTGATTGCTTCGATCCTGTTTCTTGCATTCAGCTCTGTCTTGAGTATTGCTCTCACTCTTCGATAGCATTCTCTCCTGATCCTTTCCTTCATCTCTGAATGCCTTATTCCGTTCCCTTCAATTACCCCTAGGTACTTGTAGCTCTCCGCTGGGTCTAGTTCTTTTATGACATTCTGTCATTTTTCCTTTGATAAAGGTAGCCTTTGCACATTTATCGAGGCCGAATTGCATTCTGATGTCGTCACTGAATTGTTTGACTATCGCTAGTAAGCCCTTGAGTTGTTGATCATTTTTTGCAAAAAGCTTTAAATCATCCATGTAAACGAGATGATTTATATTTTTATCAAACATTTTATCAAACATTTTATATTATTATTATTATTATTATTATTATTATTATTATTATTATTTAGTTTATAAACTAAAATAAACTAAAAATAATAAAAATAAAACTAAAGGGAAAATCCAATAAATATGACCATCTCCAAGTATAACAATATATATATATATGACGTGGCTGTATGGTAGGAAGCTTGCTTCCCAACTATATTGTTCCAGGTTCAGTCCCACTGCGTGGAACCTTGGGGCAAGTGTCTTCTACTTTAGCCTTGAGCCGACCAAACCCTTGTAAGTGGATTTACTAGATGGTTACTGAAAGAAACCTGTCATGTGTATGTGTGTGTGTGTGTGTGTGTGTGTGTGTGTGTGTTGTTTGTGTGTGTGTCCATTTGTGCATGTCTTTGTGTTTGTCCCGCCATCACTGCTTTGCAACCACTGTTGGTGTGTTTATGTCCTTGTAACCTAGCAGTTCTACAAAAGAAGCCAACAGAATAAGTACTAGGCTTAAAAGAAATAAGTTCTGGGGCTGATTTGTTTGACTAAAACCCTTCAAGGTGGTGTTCCAGCATGGTTGCAGTCAAATGACTGAAATAAGTAAAAGAATAAAAGAATACACCCCCCCCCCCACAACAATTGCAATGCTGGAGAACCACTTTAGTCATTTAACACTTGGAAAACACTATGTTCATTTTTTCATTCATTTCTTGATGTTTCAAAATTTGTCTTGCTTTCTGCAGAATGTTTTGTGTATTAATATTTTGATGCTTAACCCTTTTGTTACCATATTTATCTTGAGATGCTCTGTGTTTCTTTCAATTAATTTTAAATATTACAAAGAATTTAGTGAAATAACTTAGTTATCACTAAGCTTGTGTTAGGAACATAAACTGTGACTAATGTTTGGTGGAAGATTTTAATTCAAAATTCATGAATACGATATTTGTACTACAGAGCCAGAGGTGGTTTCAACCAGGTTGGTATCAAATGGGTTAAGGATAATGAATATTGTTGGACCAGTTGAATGCCAAGACTAAAATGCTTTATAGAACGTAGTTTTATTACAGATTTCAAATCTTGATAAAATTCATTTTTCATTTCTCTTGCCAGGGTTGATAAAAACAAATACTAGTTATATAAGGACATTTGATCCACCTGCACCTTTCTTTTAAAAAAATAAAACTAAAAGAAAACCCCCAAAACAAAAACAAAAAATTGGACCCTGTAGACATGTAATAAACTCATCATCATCATCATTGTTTTAATGTCCACTTTTCCAGGCTTGCAGTGTTTATTAACCCTTTTGTTACTGTATTTATTTTGAGATGCTCTGTGTTTTTTTCAATTACTTTAAATATAACAAAGAATTTAGTAAAATAACTTAGCCATCATTCAGTTAGTGTTAGGAACGTAAATTGTGACTAAAGTTTGGTGGAAGATTTGAATTCAAAACTTATGAAAACAAGACATTTGTACTCAGATCCAGAGGTGGTTTCAGCCGGGTTGGTAATGAAAGGGTTAAGGCAGATTGTTTCTATGCTGTCACCAACTTTTATTTGTTTCCATCAGGGTAATATTTTCCCCTTGGTCAGACATGTTTCTGCACAATATTGAGAATGAATATCATACATTTACTACAATCACATGAAGTCAAAACAAGGGGACACAAACATACACATACTCTCACACACACAAACACACGCACATACATATATAAATATATATGTCAATTCTTGAGTATAGATGGTTCAATTTGTAGATAGCAGAAACCAACTGAGGGGATTAGCAGTTTGTATTCTGTAACCAATAGTTCCATCATGTTTCTGATCTGAGTACTTACGTCTCAAAAAGCCTAGCCCACCTTGATGTAAGCGGGTACTATAGATTTGTATTAACATACAGCTCTAATTAGCTGTAGTGTTGTGAGAATAACAAGTATTTTGCTAGCTTTCAGTTTAATTCTGCAAGTAGGTGTAAGCATAAGAGGAGTTCAGATCCTGCTGATTTTATTTAGAAAACACTAAGGCTGCTTATCCATTGATGGATATGTCTAGTCATAGTAAGACAAAGTAATTGACTATGAATGTTTGATAATAGGTTGATTGACTATAAATGGAAAGTATTAAACCATGTTTTAGCTTTGGATGATATACATGTGCTGACTGCTTATATGTTAAGTTCAGTGTGCTGTGTGGTTAAGAAGTCTGCTTCCCAGCCATGTGGTTCCAGGTTCAATCCTACTGTGTGGCACCTTGGGCAAGTATTTTCTACTATAGCCCTGGGCCAGCCAAAGACTTGTAAATTTGGTTGATGGAAACTGAAAGAAGTTTGTCATGTGTATGTATGTATGTGTGTGTGTGTGCACGTGCATGCATATGTGCATGCATGCAAGTGCATGTGTGTGTGTGTGTGTGTGTGTGTGTGTGTGTGTGTGTGTTACTGTCTCCTTGTCTTGACATCACATGGTAGTTGTAAATGAATATCATTGTCATACAAGTGGTGTCATTCATTTCCAATATTCTATGAAAATGTCAGGCTGTGAGGAAATATTACCTTGTTCAGAAACAAGTAAGAGTTGGTAACAGGAAGAGTGTCAGACTATAGAAAAATCTACCCAAATAAATTCTCATTCATGCAAGCATGACAAAGTGAATGTTAAAATGATGATGATGAACCCTTGTTATTTCAGTTGTGTGTAATCGATCTGACAATTTTTTGCTCATTGCATTATGTTAGTACTCAGTTATCATCATCGTCATCATTATCATCATCTTCATCATTGCCATCGCCGTTGCTGCCGCCCCCACCACCATCATCATCATTATTATTATTCTGTTTGCCCCAGTCTGAAATTTTGCATGGTATTTAGGTCAGAATTTTTTGTGGTGGTGGAATAACTCACCACATCATAAAAGTTAGCCCAATGTTTTTCATAGGGGATGCCCTTAAGGGTTTCAAAGGGAGAAGCTAAATTGCCATGCTTAATACATTCAAGGAAGAAAATTTATATAGATGCAAGCCTTATTTCATTTTGCCATGAATAAAGAGAAAGGTTGGGGCCGGGGGTGAGCATACAAAAGATCATATATTTTTATAGGGCCAGGGTTGATATTTGTCAATTTGAGAATCCCGGATGTTAACTCACCCCTCTTCAGTTATAAATAAAATGGATCCTACCTGAATTTCACAACCACTGCTGGACACCTCAGTTTGCTGATAACATACTACTGCACTCTATCACTTTCTCTCACTCTCTTCTTCTCCTCTCCTATTTCTCTCACTCTGTATACATGTGTGTGTATCTATATATATAATATATATATATATATATATATATATATATATATATATAACAGAAACTCTGTGTGTGTGTGTGTGTGTGTGTGTAGTGTGTAGTGTGTATGTGTACATGAGTGTGTGCAAGTTCAAAGGTTTATAATTCGAGTTCCACCTAACCGATTTGATTGAAATTTCAGACATGCATTTGGTATGTTCCAAGGCATGTTTTAGTCATAACAACTGCTTCAATCAATGTTCGGTTTTCGCAAAAACTCAATCGATAATTATCGATTTTTTCAAAAAGTCATCCGATTTCAACCAAACTTGGTACACATTTGCAGTTTGACCCAAAGAGTTTCATGGTGTCACAGTACTCAGCAGATGACTGGAAGACTGAAACTGAACTACAGAAGCACAATGAAGCTGTGTACCACTTAATCAATATGTTTATTGGTCCAGCATTTGATGTGGCACCAGATTATTCAGATTTATTTATGCTACTGCATCTTACTTAAAACCCCACTTTTGTTTACACTAACACCAGTCACAATCCTGCTCCAATGTTTCCACTGCAACCTATCCTCTCAAACCTATCCCTTCCTCCTTTAATCCAGCTGCAGTTAGTAAGTCACAAAATTGTTATTACATCCTCTGTTGCTCCTTGCCATTTCACCTCATGCCCTTGGAACACATTCATAAAGTACCACCTCTCATTGACAAACTAGGTGGAAGGACTTTTGACAAATACTTCTACCTCGCGAATCGATAAGCAACGTTATCTCAGGTTTCACGGTACAGCTGCTAGACATTATCTGTTGACAATTCGCATTCATGTTTTTATTCCAGCATAGAACAAACTACAATTGACATCCGCTTACGAATGCAGATAGTGGAAAACATGTTAATCGCCCCCTTGAGAAGTGATGTGATTCATTGCCAGCTCCCATTGCAACACAGCTTACCGTACTGCTACTAAATCACCTTATGGATATATCTCCACTAAGACGTACTTATGGCTTCATACCCGCATACATATTTCATTAAAACTTACATATCCTGTCAGCCGCTTGCTTTTATCCTTCTGTCTGGAGCTAAGTGTTCCTCAACCTCCCTTTTTAGGTCATGCTACAATGGAAGAGGTTCACCATTGGCCGAAATACTGCTAAAGCAGAAGAATCAAGATGAAATCAATCTTCAGAATCGTCGTTGGAGACTACCATCCATCAGTCACAAGCTGCTGAACATGTGGCCACCAGAAGAGCTCTTGAAACAGATGACCAGTGAAACACTCACCTGGCCACTATTACCATCTTATCTGCGACTGCTTGTGCTGCAGAAGCCGAAGACCAACGCAGAACTTGCCGAACCGTGAATGCTTCTTCAATGGCAGCTGCTCGAGCTTCAGAGACAGAGGAAGCTACCAATCTGCTAATGCTGCATCTACTGCTTCTGCAAGAGCTTCTGAAACAAGTCCCCAGTGGAAACGTCACCGAGCTGCTAATGCCGCATGCACATGCCGAGGAGAAGGAGGAACAGTGCCATAGACGTTGGACAATGGATGCTGCAAACACTGCTGCAGCTCAATCTTCCCAAATGTTACAAGTCTGTGATAATCGCTTTCAGAGTGATGCCAGACAGTGAGCTCTTAGGAAAGGTGTTTCTAAACCGTTGGCCTCACAATGGGCCTTAAAAGCATTCCACAAGTGTGTATGGTTCTAATCTGTGCTGGACTGAGGAGTAAGGTTTGAAATCTGAAGAGCATTGCGCGAACGTGGTAAAACCTCAAGTGTAAGGCCTCATCTTTCCGCAGTTGAATGGTAATTTATTAAGACCTGTGCAACGCTGGGTACTACTACTAGTATATATATATATATATATATATATATATATATATATATATATATATATATATGATGTGTATACACACACACACACACACACATATTTAAAAGTCTTTGTGAAACAACAGTTTTACTAAGTATAAAAAAAAGATTTAAAAAAAATTATTTAAAAAAAAGTTGTAAATTCTTTAACAGAACTTCACTAACTTTCATCAGAATGTCACTAACCAGAAGTTTCTTTCAAGTGTGTGTGAGTGCTTTCGATTGTCTTTTGAAACACACATGTTCTTGGTTATTATATATATGTGTGTGTGTGTATGTATACACACACACATACATATACGTGTGTGTTTCTGTGTGAGTAAGGTCACATGGTTCACTTTTCCTCCTTTTCCTCCAACCAGTGCCAAATGCCATTGTTGCTTCTAGTGACAGAAGGAATAGAAAATAGCTGAAAAGCAGAACCATAACAACTGCCCTCCCAAACCATAAATATTCATTGCTTGAGTTCACTTGTTCCCCAATGCTAGTTTTGGCACACACTTGTTTAATCCTTGCACAAGCCATTTCTCCACATCTAGCATCAAGATTTTCCAACTTACTAAAGATTATGGAACCCCTATGGAACAACTTTTCTTATATCAACAAATGCAAGGTGTGGGGTTTATTTGTTCTTCTCCAAATAGTCTTCCCACAGTTATCTCGCCAGAAATAAAAACATATGTAGTTTCACATCCTAGAACAAAACCATACTGCATTACTGTGAAGTTTACTTTTCCCTATATTAGCTTTGCATCAAGGATGTTGTTATTTGGTCCATCATTATCTTGGGATTCTTTCTGAAGAGTCTTTAGTAATTAATATTGGTGTTAGGAAACCAGTCAATAACAGTAGTTCCTTATTGCATAATGAGCAAAAACATGGCTGTGTGGTTAAGAAAATTCAGTTTGTAATGATGTGGTTCTACGTTCAATTCCAGTCTGTGGCTTCTACCTCATGCTGACCAATGCCTTGTGAGTGAAACTTAGTAGACAGGGACTGTTGAGAAGCCCATGTGTGTGTTTGTGTGTGTGTTTGTGTGTGTTTGTGTGTTTGTGTGTGTGTGTGTTTGTGTGTGTGTATTTATTTTGTTTGTTCATTTGTTCTCTTGTCTGTTTGTCCAACTGATTGATTGATTTTGTTAAAAGTTTTTAGCTGTTTTAAAGATTCTTACAAAAAAAAAAAAACCCAGCAGACTGACACAATCCTTTTGGAATGAAATTTTCATGTTATATGTAAGCACTTTCATTGTTCAGTTGTTCAACCGCATGTGTTATGGAATAATCTGTAGTAGCTCACCATAGTAGAAGAAAAATAAAGAGTTATTTGTTAACTGATGTTTTATTCCTTAATTGACTGAATGATATTGTCATACTTCAAATCCATATAGATGAAGTTGTTTTTAGTAATGGTGTTGGCTATTTCCAGTTTAGTTTTGGATTTAGAATTTTTATAAAGTATTCTTCTTTTACCATTCTTAGGAGACCAGTTTCCTTTATTTTGAAAAAAATAATAAAGCAAGTGTTTTGAATTTTCCACTTGCACAAATGTTTATTACATGGGACATTTCTTGCACAAGTGTTTATTACATGGGACATTTCTAAGGGATAAATTCTTAATTTGTTCTTTATGCAATCTCACATGGTGAATCCATTTGAATAGTGAAAAAGAGTTCCTTTTCAAGTCAGACTCATAGAGTCGGTTTCCAAGTTTACATAGCGTATACATTCTCCACTTGGATGTAATGTCAGTTCATTGCAGGATTACTCATTTTTGCCAGCTGAGTGGACCGGAGCAATGTGAAATGAAGTATTTTGCTCGAAAACACATTATATCACCTGGTCTAGGAATTGAAACTACAATCTTACAATCATGAGTCCAACACCTTAACCACTAAGCCATGTGCCTCTACAATATTGAATAACTTTTAAGATCTTTCTTCAAATATTGTAATTTCATCAAGTATGTTTTGCAAAAACATATGTGTGTGTGTGTGTGTGTGTGTGTGGTGTGTGTGTGTGTGTGTGTGTGAGAGTGTGTGTGTGTGAGTGTGTGCATGCTCATATGTATATTTAGGTGCAGGTATGGCTGTGTGGTTAAGAAGTTCTGTTGGGAACCTCATGGTTAGAGATTTGGTTCCACTGTGTGGATTATGGCATCCTATATTGACATCATCTACCATATACCCTCGAGTTGACTCAAGCTTTGTGAGTGAAATTTGCATCTCTGAAACTTGTTGATTATGCTCCTTATGTGTCCACAGCTTGTACTGGGTGCATTGAATAGAATTCTTTTCAACAGCTTTCCAACTTATGAAGATGGAAGGAGTGTCTTGCCCACTTACATGCTAACTACAACTTTGGTCTTTGTTAGGTTAACATTAAGATCTTTTGATTCCAGGTTTTGCTTCCATACCTGGAATTTCTTTTCCGTTTCTGCTACAGATTCTGCTATAAAAGTGAGATCATCAGATTATAGCAAGTACCCATGGGCAGGCAACAAGTAGTGTTCCTTTGTTTCCTATCTTCTGTGAAAGCACGTCTGGGCATAGAGAAATATTCCTTACTTTGAAACAGTTTAGGTTACCAACAGGAAGGACACCAGACCATAGAAACTCTGCCTCAATGAGTTCAATCCAACCCGTGCAACCATGGAAAAGTGGACACAAAAATGAATGAACGAAGGCGTACGTTTGTGTGTGTATGTGTGTGTGTGTGTGTTGTGTGTGTGTGTGTGTGTTGTGTGGTGTGTGTGTGTGTGTGTGAGTGTGTGTGTATGTGAGTGTGTGCATGCTCATATGTATATTTAGGTGCAGGTATGGCTGTGTGGTTAAGAAGTTCTGTTGGGAACCTCATGGTTAGAGATTTGGTTCCACTGTGTGGATTATGGCATCCTATATTGACATCATCTACCATATACCCTCGAGTTGACTCAAGCTTTGTGAGTGAAATTTGCATCTCTGAAACTTGTTGATTATGCTCCTTATGTGTCCACAGCTTGTACTGGGTGCATTGAATAGAATTCTTTTCAACAGCTTTCCAACTATGAAGATGGAAGGAGTGTCTTGCCCACTTACATGCTAACTACAACTTTGGTCTTTGTTAGGTTAACATTAAGATCTTTTGATTCCAGGTTTTGCTTCCATACCTGGAATTTCTTTTCCGTTTCTGCTACAGATTCTGCTATAAAAGTGAGATCATCAGATTATAGCAAGTACCCATGGGCAGGCAACAAGTAGTGTTCCTTTGTTTCCTATCTTCTGTGAAAGCACGTCTGGGCATAGAGAAATATTCCTTACTTTGAAACAGTTTAGGTTACCAACAGGAAGGACACCAGACCATAGAAACTCTGCCTCAATGAGTTCAATCCAACCCGTGCAACCATGGAAAAGTGGACACAAAAATGAATGAACGAAGGCGTACGTTTGTGTGTGTATGTGGTGTGTGTGTGTGTGTGTGTGTGTTTAAGCAATGCACATGGAATACTGAGAATATGTTTTGACTGTTAATAAAAAGTCTGTGAGTGCAGTCAGTCTGCCATGCAGGATGAAATTATAATAGATATGCACATACATACACACATACATACATACACACATACATACATATGAATACACACACACACTAACATATATAGACACGTATACATATAGGTATTATAAGTCATTAGAATTATAAGCTATTAGTCTGTATAGTTCATGCTGCTTATTCTCATCAATCTTGTGAACCAATTAACTGGCAGAGGAGTACATTATTGTTTGTTGACTTTTTAACCTGCAAATCCAAGTTAATAACAGACAGCTATACATCATCATTTAAAGCAACCATCATTTGTAACCTTCTCAGTTAAACAAACAGTCTAAGCTTACACTGACTTGTGGTCATGTCCTGTTATACTTGAGACAAATGCATTTCCTTGCCAGTTAAAAGTTCATTTTATATATAATATAATATAGTATAATATAATTTATTATGTGTATATATTTATTATATTATATAATATAATATATTATATTATAATATATGTTATATATATTTCTTTACTACCCACAAGGGGCTAAACATAGAGGGGACAAACAAGGACTGACAAATGGATTAAGTCTATTACATCGACCTCAGTGCGTAACTGGTACTTAATTTATCGACCCTGAAAGGATGAAAGGCAAAGTTGACCTCGGCGGAATTTGAACTCAGAAAGTAGCGGCAGATGAAATACCGCTAAGCATTTCGCCCGGCGTGCTAATGATTCTGCCAGCTTGCCGCCTTATGTTATATATGTGTGTGTGTATGTTTGTGTATGTGTGTGTGCATGTGAGAGAGAGAGAGTGTGTGTGTGCATGAACATGTCTGTGTGTATAAGTAAATGCATACACACACACATACATGTATGTATGTATTATGTATGTATGTATGTATGTATGTATGTATGTATGTATGTATGTATGTATGTATGTATGTATTAGACCATCTTTGTGCTGCACATAACTCACTCCTTGCATCAAATTGGCAGGTGCACGATATGCCACATGTCAGATGATGAAATGGTCACAGAGCAATGTGAAATAGAGTGTTTTGCTCAAGAACACAATGCAATGTCTGGTCTGGAATAAAAACAACAATCTCTTAATTGTGAGTGCAATACCCTAACCACTAAGCCATGCACTGTAAAAAGCACCCAGTACACTCTGTAAAGAGGATGGCATTAGGAAGGTTATCCAGCTGTTGAAACCATGTCACAACAGACATTTGGAGTCTGGACAGCTCCCCACCTGGCCAGCTCCATGTCAAACCATCCAGCCAATGCCAGCATGGAAAATGGACATTAAATGATAAGGATGATGATGATGCTGATACTGATATATATACACCAAGTAAGTTAGGGGTTGTGGATCCAACCCACTAAGGGATAATCCTTATCCAATATACTGTTGGTATAATACCCAAATTATTAATACACAAGTGTTTTTAATTGCAATGCAATTAACTTACTTATTGTATTAAATGGGTGAAGGTAAAGAAATATTTTACCATTAATTACCATTAATTTTTAAATGCCTACAACCTCAATATAATTGACAACTATAGGCACTGAAAACTACTTTTTTCCATAGGCTGAAACAGCTGTAAAAGTGATTTTAATGATTCCAATAATTTATATTAAGGTTTTTATAATTGTATTCTTATCTTATATGTATTGAATTTTAATGTATATATGTATGTTATTATGGTTCTCACTTTGTTAAATAAATAAATAAGTCAACATTCTAATATCCTAAAGCTGATAAACCAACTAAACTGTTTCTCCATTTTCTTATTTCTATTATATATATATATATATATATATGTGTGTGTGTGTGTGTGTGTGTGTGTGTGTGTGTGTGTGGAGGCGCAATGGCCCAGTTGTTAGGGCAGCGGACTCGTGGTCATAGGATTGCGGTTTCGATTCCCAAGCTGGGTGTTATGAGTGTTTATTGAGCGAAAACAAACAAAGCTCCACAAGGCTTTGGCAGGGGATGGTGGCGAACCTTGCTGTACTCTTTCACTACAACTTTCTCTCCCTCTTACTTCCTGTTTCTGTTGTGCCTGTAATTCAAAGGACCAGCCTTGTCACACTCTGTGTCACGCTGAATATCCCCGAGAACTACGTTAAGGGTACACGTGTCTCAGCCACTTGCACATTAATTTCACAAGCAGGCTTTTCCATTGATCGGATCAACTAGAAGCCTTGTCGTCGTAAGCGCCAGAGTGCCATTATATATAATACACACACACACACACACACACACATGTATAGTAAAGGTGGCTTACTTGCAGTTTACTAATGAAAGGCAGTAACAGATGTCACTAAAGTGACTAAGGGTACTAGTTAGCACCAGCGTTGCTAAAAATAAGAGTCAAAACAACTCATAGCCACAAGAAAGCACTTATCTTATGACTGACAAGAGAGACAGGTTCCCCAAAGCTCCCAGGGCATAACCAGATCACCAGTAATTTCACATTTGATTAATGCTCATCAGTGGCTCTTACTTAGCACCAATATATGGACTGGCTACTGTGCAAGTGGCACGTAAAAAGCACCATTTGAGCGTGGCCAATGCTGAAAATATATTTTGAGAAAGAAGAGAAGGTATATGAATATTTGGTATAGATTTTATATTAATAAAATGTGGTTCATACAATATATGGGGGGATGGTAGAATAACATGGATATCCAAGTAGTGTAAGATAGTTAAAGTAGAGAGTATTATAGAATAGAAATCATATATATATATATATATATATATATATATAGGTAGTAATAATGTAGAGAGAGGTATTATACAAAAAACTAAATTATAAGGAGAAGGAATAAGATGAAAGTAGTTAAGGTAGTGGGGTATCTATCTTCTTTTGTTCTTTAACTTGTTTCAGTCATGTGACTGTGGCCATGCTGGATCTCTACCTTTTAGTCAAACAAATCAACCCCAAGACTTATTTTTTTTTAAAGCCTGTTACTTATTCTATCAGTCTCTTATGCCAAACTGCTAAGTTATAGTGACAGAAACACATCACCACCGGTTGTCAAGCGGTGATGATAGGACAAACACAGACACAAAGACACACACACTTAGATATATTTATGCATATACAGCAGGCTTCTTTCAGTTTCTGTCTATCAAAGCTACTCACAAGGCTTTGGTTGGCCAAAGGCTATAGTAGAAGATACTTGCCAAAGGCGTCACAAAGTGGGACTGAACCCATGACCGTGTTGTTGGGAAGCAAGCTACTTACCACACAGCCAATCCGCGCCTATATATATATATATATATATATATAATATATATATATATATGTATGTATATATGTATATATGTATGTATATATGTACTGGGGTGTGTATGTGTGCGTGTGAGAGAGAGAGACAGAGATAAAAGTCATGCAAAAATGTAGCTTTTTAGATTGTTCTAGCCAACAATTTTATGGTGGTTTCAGTGGAAAGCAAAACACAGTCATGCACACACAAACACTGTCACACACAACACATCATTCAACCCACATTTGCTCATAAAAAAAGCCAGAATGTTCTACTGTCTCATGATAGGTTGCCATAAAGTTGTCCATATCTAATTGACTTGCTGAACATTCCCACACTTAGCTATTAATTTGATGAAACAGTCAGATCAAAAAAAGACTTGAAAATACCATGACTGAGGAATTATAAATAATGAAATTCTTCTGACTGCATTTTACTTACAAATTTGATCACACGATTATTTTGCAATATTTATCTTAGTGTTGGTTTAGCGGGAATTACACACTATTGTAAATAACAACTCCAAGGAATTATTGTGAAAGGGTTGCAACTAGACATAAAAGCAAAGTTGGCTGTATTGCGAACCGCCTAGATACCAAAATGTTGTTGCTGGCTTTAACAAACATCAAGGGTAATTAGTGTCTGACAAAGGTATTACCAATCTATATTTATTGGATAGATGGAGCCAGTAGTCTCTGTTTGCATTGACAATGCAATTGATAGCTTTGAAAGTAAAATTAAATTCTAAATAACTCTGTATTAAATAAGAGACCTGTGAAAAAGGATCCAAAACCATTTATAGGGTAATTTAAGTAAAGCTTCTTTCATATGCAATATATAACCTCATTTTTGTTGAGGGGTTTCTGTAAACATTGAGGCTTTTATGTGTTGTTCTCACTATCTAAGTACTAAAATATTTTTTCAGTAATTAACTTAAATTGCTTTTGAGAAGAGAGAAAGAGGAAGCAGTTAATGCCAAAATGTAAATGAAGATTAATTGATTTCACAAAATGAAACTTGTGTAAACAATTTTAAGTGAAGGGTAATGGAGAATAATGAAGTTCTGCTTTAAGAAAAAAAAAAGTTTGTTTAAAATAATTATATCCGAATTACTTTTACATCCACTTTTCTGATGCCTGATAACACAAATGAGATAGTTTTGGGGATATCAAATTTTGTTTTTAGCTTAGAAGCCTTTCTATATTGGTAAATCATTAACCTTTTACCATTCTGATTACTCAAATGTAATTATTATTCAGATTACTTAAATGTAATCATCATTGCCGTTGTCACCATCGTCATAATCATAATCATCATCATCATCATCATCATCATCATTTAATGTCCATTGTCCATGCTGACATGGGTTGGATGGTTTGACAGGAGTTGACTAGCTGAAGAGTTGCACCAGATTCCATTATCTGTTTTGGCATGGTTTCTATAGCTGGATGCCCTTCCTAACACCAACCACTTTTACAAAGTGTACTGGGTGCTTTTGCACAGTACTGGGTTGGACGCTTGCATGTGGTACTGGAATAGATGCTTTTTATGTGGCACCAACACTCCATGAATTATCTTGTAACTTTGAGAATTCAATGATATGAATTTGATCTTTACATCTACATTGTAGAGTAGATGTGAGAGGCTAGATCAGACAGGTTTGAACATAAAGTAAATAGAATATTTGGGCTGGATATGGCTGGTTTAAATGCTAAAAGGTTAAATATAAGTTGAGGCCCAAATGTAGTAATTATTCATCCCAACCTCTAACATCACTACCATCATTTATGTCTGTTTTTCCATGTTTGTATGGATTAAATGGATCTTCTCCAGCATAGTTCTTCACCATAAGTCATGGTCCTTTGTCATTTTTTCATGAGGTCAAGCCCCTTAAGGTCAGTCTTCACCTCATATTACCATGGCTTTTTTGGCCTCCCTCTTCCATGGCTTCCATCCACCTGGAACCCTTGATACTTTTTTTATGCAAGTGACATCCTCAACATGCATCCCATGCCCATACCAGCATAGTCTTCTCACTTGCACAATACATCTAATTCCTCTTATATCCAGTTTTTTCCCCCCTGTTCATTTGTGCTCTGTCATTTATGCATATTAGCACCACGTATCAAATGAAATACACATGCTTAAACAGGTTAGCTTCAGCTCTTGTTTCTGCATATACACTTTAGTTATGTTGCAGAATACCTCCTTGACCATTGCTGTGTGTGGTAGATGTACCTGTACAATGAACACTAAGGATGTGCAGGAACTAAATTTCCTCAAATGTGCAGGGGGATACTTGGAGGTAATAGATAATTTTCATTACCAAGGTGACCAAATTAGCAATGGTGGAGGTTGCTCTGAAAGCATAGCTGTTAGAATAAGAACTGGCTGGGCAAAGTTCAGAGAGTTATTACCTTTGTTGGTCACAAAGGGCCTCTCCTCAGAGTGAAAGGCAGACTGTAAAACGTTTGTGTATGGACAGCTATGCTACATGGCAGTGAAACATGGGCTGTGAGTGCAGAGGACATGTAAAGTCTTGAAAGAAATGAAGCCAGCATATTCTACTGGATGTGCAATGTTAGTGTGCATGTATGACAAAGTGTAAATGCTTTGAGAAAGAAATTGGGTATAAGTTACATCAGTTGTAGTATGCAAGTGTTAGTATGGTCATGTGATGTGTATGGATGAGGACAGTTGCATAAAGAAGTGCTGCTTTCTAAATGTGGAGGGAACCTATGGAAGAAGACGACCCAGAAAGACATGGGATGAAGCAGTGAGAAAGGATCTTCACATGTTGAGCCTCTCAGAGGAGATGATGAAGGACTGAGACAATTTGCAATATACTGTACTTGAGAAGACCTGCTCAGCAAAGTAAAATCCATGCCCATGATCACCTCCCACTCCCACAACCCCTCTATGCTCATCATCAATGTTTTTTCCCACTCCCCTCCATTCTCTCTCACATGTCCACCTACCTTCCTGCACTCAGTATGTCCCTGTTAAATACCTTCTCCCCACCTCTAGCACCCATTCTCCTTTAAAAATCTTGTAAACTCACCTTCTCCTATCCTATACAACTGATATGAAAACCTATATTGGATTATGTGAAGATGAATTTAAAAATCTCTATGCCAATCACATATCCCCCATCTGACATAGGGGCAAAAGTAAAGCTACTAAATTGGCTAGCTATGTATGGACTTTGAAAGATAATGAAACATGACATGTGATTAAACGGAAAGTACTTGAGATATCCATACCGTAAGTGAATGGATCAGATAACTGTAGACTTTGTTTGGCTGAAAGAGCACAGATCCTGTTTAGATCTAAGATCCTTAACTCTCTATTGAACTCCAGGTCAGAAATTTTCAGCAGTTGCATGCATATGTATAAATATATTTTGAAAAATTGGAAAATTCCACCTATTCCTAACTGACTTGATATTTTTCCAGCCTTATCATTAAAAGTCTCAGGAGGATAGCTCTTTTACCTTTTTACTTTTTATTTTTTACATTTTAATTTGTTTTTTGTTTCTGTTTTCCATTTTACATTTTCCGTTGTTTACTGTCTGCATTTTCTATATGCTGCCTTCTCAGTTTTTTTGTGTTTCTTCTTTTATTCAATTTCTTTAGTTCGTTATGATATGTGGTTTGTGCCTGAAGAATATGTTTGAGTTCTCTCAATATACGAAACTATTAGTAGTGCCTTACATGCATTATGATCTTTAAATAATAATAACAATATATATATATATATATATATATATATACATATATGACAGGCTGTCTACCAAATCCACTCACAAGGCTTTGGTTGGCCCAAAGCTATACGAGTAGGAGACACTTGCCAAAGGTTCACAAAATGGGACTGAACCTGGAACCTTGTGGTTGGGAAGTTAGCTTATTACCACACAGCCATGCCTGCACCTATATATGTATATATATAAATTATACAATTTTATGTAGAGATTGTTAACTTTAACAATGCTCAGAAACAGGCTAGAATCAAAGTGCTCAAATTGAGCTCGTAAGTTCTAATTTATAATATGAATGGAGGCAATACCAGCGGAAAACTAGAGGAACATGACCTATTATCCAGTAGAATATTCAATATATATGTGTACCTTCATTAGACATTAATAAATCAATATAAAGTTCCAGATAATACAGTATTAAAAACATACAAGTATATAAACATATAAATATTTAATATTTAAAAAATACGCAAATATTTTAAAATATTTAAAAAATTTAAAAATATGTTGGCATTAAAAATATATAAATACATAGATATATAAATAGATACAAAAAAATAAATACAAAAGACGTTGATATGATATAAGATAAAAACTTGTAGGTATTTAAAAATATTCAAAAATGCTCATATATATATATAAATACGCAGGCAAAATATAAAGCATCAACATAATATAAGACTTATTGAATTAATAATTCACACGATAAGATACAAGGTAATTAAGATTCACAAGTTACAACACAGAGTCCAGTGGAAAATTTGAAATTATGCAACATTACCAGGACATACTAATACATGAATATAATGTTCCATTGATGGGCCATTTCGGAGACGTGTTCGATAATATGACACTGGACTCCGTGTTATAACTTGTGAATCTTAATTACCTTGTATCTTAATGCAATGGGCACATTTTACTGTTGTACTGCTACTAGAGAGGTTTATAATTTTTTTGTGAAATAGGATGAAAACCTCATCTTATGCTCTCTCTATCTCTGTCTGTGTCTATCTGTCTGTCTCCCTCTGTCTCTACTACACACATCTATTATATACATTAGTGACAAACTGGAAGAAATAGTGCTCAGTACTGCATAGGTGTATAAATATTTATTTAATAGAAATCAGTAGTCCAGTACCATAGGTTTCATGCAATTACATTGCAATTATTTGATTGGAGTTTGAATAATGGATGACAACACCACCATCTAATATTCCCATCTATTATTAAAATTTTGATTGAATAACTGATTATAATTGCATAAAACCTATGGTAGAGTGGTATAAGTGTTTGTGTGTGTGTGTGTGTGTGAGAGAGAGAGAGAGAGAGTGTGTGTGTGTGTGTATGGTATCAGGGTTGGCATCCAACTGTAGAAACCATGCCACACTTGGAGCACGATGCAATCCTTGAATCCATCAGATCCTGTAATAAGCATCCAATCCATGCTGGCATGGGACATGGACATTAAATGATCATGGTGGTGTTGGTGGTGGTGATGGTGGTGGTAATGATGATGATGAGGAGGATCAGATGATGATGATGATGATGATGATGATGATGATGATGTATATAAATGAGAAGCAAAATGTTATCGTGAGTTAGTACTTCTAATTATATTTTGTTTAATGTTGAATATCAAAATTACATTTCTATTTTATTTCTTACTTGGCTCCTATGTGATGCAGCTCTGAATTATTTGTAATTGCCTATAATTATTTGTTGAGCCCTTCCTTTTGTGAGTGAAGATGAGTTGAGATGTACTCTGTTGAGTTCATGTGAGTCTTACTCTCTTTCTCTCTCTCTCTCTCTCTCACATACACTCTTTCCATATACTTCACTCCCTGTTTGTCTGTATCTCTTTCTTTCCCTTTTCCCCCCTATTCCTCTGTCTCTCCTTCTGTCTCTGTCTGTCTGATTCATACACACACACACACACACACACACGCACACATACACACGCGCACACGCGTGCACACACACACACACACACACTTAGCTGTTGCTCAGGTAATGTATATGTGCGAGTCAAGTAACACATGATTATTCATGGCTCATCTATTATTATAAAGTTACATATGACTCGTTAGAAGGTTGTCACTAATAATGTAGATAATTTGCTTCATGCTGACATTTACAAAATAGCTGTTTTGCTGAACCTGTATTAGTGTTGTCAGCTAAAGACCTAAACTTTTTAACAGATCAATTTTCTGCTGATAGATTAAAGTTTTCCCTTTTTCTTTCTGTTTCTACATTTTGTTTTTTTGCTCTTGGGGTTGTGTAAGATTATATCCTTTTGTTTTGGTGAAGCAGCAACTGGCAACACTTACCACGATTTATCAAGCAATTGAACTACCTCCAGTGCTTGACTGGTATTATCTATTTTATTAGCTCCAGAGAGATCCTCCTCCTCATCTTCACCACCACCACCACCACCATCAACATTGTTTTAATGTGTGCTCTTTACTTGCATGGGTCAGATGGAATGTGCTGGGACAGATTTTCTATGGCCAGATGCCCTTCATGTCACCAACCCTCACCTGTTTCTTGGGAATTTGACATTTTCCCATGACCAGATTATGTGTCCATGGAAGATCGGAAATGAGGAACAGCGCTTCCATGATGGTGTCATTCGTTTACAACAATCACATGAAGTCAAGGCAAAGAGAGTGTAACTCTCTCTTTCACACACAGATACACACACTCACACACACATGCACACACATACACAGATGCACACACACAGACGCACACACATAGACACACACATGCATATATATCTCGTGTGTATGACTACCATTGTTTGAGTTAGAGCTCCATGTAGTTTAACATTATCCAGTCAGCTTCCAGTATAGTGGTTAATCTACCATTGTACTTAGTAGTGTTACTAGTTATGTATACACATATGTTAGGGAAGATTAAGTTTTATCTTAATTGTCCCCTATAGCAGTTCAACAAAAGAAACCAATAGAATAAATATCAAGCTTTAAAAAATGAGTACTGGGGTCAGTTTATACAACTAAAATTCTTCAAGTCAGTATCCCAGCATGGCTGCAGTCTGATAACTGAAACAAAGCAAAAAAAAAAAGTGTATTGAGTATAACTTTATAAAGGTGCATACAAATAAATCTTAACTAACTCATTTTCCTTATAATCATACAATGATAGTTTGTACAGATAATATCAAGAACAGAAAGGCTATCATTTATTTACAGAAAGTAAAAATATATACAAGGAATTTATCATGATGGCTCTCATGCCAGTGGCATGTAAAAAGTACCATTCGAGCATGATCGATGCCAGTGCCATCTGACTGGTCCCTGTGTCAGTGGCACTTGAAAAGCACTCACTACATTCTGAGAATGGTTGGCATTAGGAAGGGCATCCAGCTGTAGAAACCTTGCCAGAACAGACTGGAGCCTCATCGCAGCCTCCTGACTTGCCAGTCCTCAGCCAAACCATCCAACCCATGCCAGCATGGAAAGATGTTAAACGATGATGATGATGATGTATAATGATATAATTATGATAGATTGTTACACCATTCAATGTTTAGGTAAACTACGTCACCCACTCACTTTCTCTCTCTCTCTCTCTCTCTCTCTCTCTCTCTCTCTCTCTCCACACAAAAATGAAACTCATTTCATTGCCAAAAATTGCAAAGAGAAAAGGCTTTAGTTTTACAAATCTATTCTGCAATCTGGGATTGTTATGTATACATGTTATCCAGTGATTTTAAGATGTAGGAAAAATATATTTTTGTTTTAATATTATACTTCTACTTCATTTCACACATACATGCAAAAACTCTAACGTGTTTTTTTTTTAGATGAATTTATCATTCGTTATCTCTCCACACATTTCGTTACTACTAACTTCTATAACATCTTAGTGAAAATTGTGCAGGTGAAAGGATCAAAATTTACCACCTTACTTAATTTATTTCCTGTTATTTCTGTTTCTGAAGAAGAGCTATGTTTGAAACATAAAACAACTACTCTCTTCCTTCTCCAAGCATCTTATTAATACATTGCTTGTTTGTTTCTTTTTTTCTTTTTCTTTTCTCTCTATTTTTTTTAATCGACTATATATATATATAGTCCAGTGGTTAGGGCAATGGACTCGCATTATATTGCAGTTTCGATCCCCAGACTGGGCATTGTGAGTGTTTATTGAGTGAAAACACCTAAAGCTCCACGAGGCTCTGGCAGGGGGTAGTGGCGAACCCTGCTGTACTCTTTCACCACAACTTTCTCTTACTCTTTCTTCTTATTTCTGTTGTACCTGTATTTCAAAGGGGTCAGCTTTGTCATACTCTGTGTCACGCTGAGTCTCCCTGAGAACTACATTAAGGGTACACGTGTCTGTGGAGTGCTCAGCCACTTGCATGTTAATTTCACGAGCAGGCTTTTCCATTGATCGGATCAATTGGAACCCTCGTCGCAACTGACAGAGAGCCATTTATATGTGTGTATATGTGTGTGTGTGTGTGTGGTGTGTGTGTGTGTGTGTGTGTGTGTGTGTGTGTATACAGTTTACTAACAGTATGTTGTTTATGGGATACATACAATATTGTAGCATATAAGTTAATTTGATGAAGTTTCGTGCATTTTTGATCAATTAGTCTTTCTGTGTTTTGTGGGAATGGATTGGTTTTGATACACTACATTTAAAACAAAAGTTTCGAGATCAAACCTAGATGAAAATCTATTGTCATTTTTGGTGGTGGTGGTGGGGGACATCATGTGTCATCTTACATCTGTTTTCCAATGGTGGCATGAGTTAAGACACATTTGCAAAGTACCACATGAATAGTCTTAAAGAATACTTTTGAACATGGGCTGGCTCAATTGGAGCTGACAAGAAGTGATAAAAGTTTTTTCAGAAAATATGTAGTTTTTAACAAAGACCTTGATTTTGACCTCTGATTCAGTCATATTCAGCTTCAGATTACTCAGGAACACAGCCACAATTGTAAGAGCTGCTGTCATCATCAACATCAGAGTCGTTGCCTTCATCATCACTCATCATCGTTTATTATTCATTGTTGTTATTGTTGTCATCATCGTTGTCGTCAACGTCGTCATCACCACCATCATCATCATCATCATCATAATCATCATCATCATCATCATCATCATCAATGTTATAACCACCATCATTGCTTTAATTATATCACTGACTGGTATAGTTCAATTTCTTTTTCTGTTCCTAGCGTTAATCCTTCTCACTTTATCTCTTCCCCATCATCTATCTGTCTCTTTTTCTCTCTCTGTCTCTCTCTTTTCTGCCTATCTCTGCCTGTCTTTATCTATCTCTGTCTCTCTCTCTTTCTTTCTCTCACTCTCTCTCTTGCTCTCATTGCTCTTATATTAGCTATGTCTAACAACATGTTTCCATGTTTCCATCTCTTTCTTTCATTCTGTAGTTTATTTGTTGTTAAATCAATGCCAAAATACTTCATGTTATGAATCAAGAAATATTAATTACATAAAATTACACCTGGAGGGAATGAACTTAATCATTAATTCTGGTCAAAAAAGATAAGTAGGGATTACTCTGAAACTTTTAAATTAGTTGAAATTCAATGTGAGGATATAGTGAGGAATGAGTTTGATCTGTGGCAGTATATTGACAACTCTGAACATGTTTTAGCCTTATTAGACTTCTTCAGTGAAACATGTTCTTTATTTGTAACCTCTTTCATTTCACAGTAACTGGGTTAAAACTGGTTATTCTTTCTGTTCTCTCATACATGCTAGAAGTGTATCACCCATTTTTTCTCCTTGTTAAATGTTTTTCATCTTTCACAAGCTATCTCCTTCTCGTAACACATACGCACACATGCACGCACACACACATACATGGACACACACGCACACACGCACACGCAGACTTGTCTCATTTTATAAAGTGTAAAGAGATTTGGAATTAATTTGCTTCAATGATAATGTACACATTAGAATCTACTTTGGACTTTAAAAAGAAAGTAAAAGCTTTATTTTTAATCAATCATCATCGTTATCATCATAACACACACACACACATGTAAGTATCTGTTGTTTAGTCTGAGTATATCTATATATGTATATACCTCTTGCTATCTATTCACATAAATAACACATACATTTATAATGTCTGTTTGTATTTATGAATTTATATGCATGTGGATGTTCTTGGCTCGACAGTTGAAAATGTTGTAATATCATCTGCTTTTAATTTCAGATTCAGATGATGGATCGCGGTTTAAGTGGAAAGCCAGGGATAAAGTCTTAGCATTACTTCGTAAAACAGTCAATGAAAATTGCTTTAATTCTTCGCAGTCTTCTTCTCCCAAGAATTCTGTCTGCAACTCTAATCCAAACCAATCTGAATCTGACTCTTCTGATAGCAACGCAGATACTTTTGTCTACCCTCTCATACAAATGGGACCACTTGGAATTTTGGATGATGAAGAAATTACAAAACACCTTCTAAGATCAGCTACACAAGAAGATGAGATTCTGCTGGCTTCTGGCTATTTCAATCTTACTGACCACTACCTAAAGTTAATCCTAGAGAAATCTTGTGCCAGATTTAAAATAATGATGGCTTCTCCTGAGGTATTACTTTCTGTTTCATTTATTTATTTTTCTCTCCTTATTTTTGCTTCATTCATTGTGTCTTTGTCACTGATTGGCATATGGAGGTGCTTGGCTTAGTGGTTAGGGTGTTGGGCTCTTGATCATAAGATTGTGGTTTCGATTCCTGGACCAGGTGACATGTTGTGTTCTTGAGCAAAACACTTTATTTCATGTTGCTCCAGTCCACTCAGATGGGGAAAAGAAGTAATCCTGCGACAGACTGGTGACCCATCTAGGTGGGCAATATATATGCCATGGAGTCCAGTAAACCAGCCCTTATGAGTCAATATGACTCAAGAAGGTAACTTTACTTACTCTTACACTGATTATCATGAAGTTGCTCACAGCACAGTCCAAACTCTGCCCCACAGAGATGCTATCTTTGGACTCTGGGTTTTTTTCTTTACTGTAACCATTATGATGTATTGTGTCTATGTTCTCTTCCCTCCCATGCCCCACACTAATCATTGTTTCCAATCCAATCCTAAGGCGACAAGCTGGCAGAATTGTTACTGCACTGGATAAAATGCTTAGTAGCATTTCTTCTGGTTTTACATTCTGAGTTCAAATTCTGTTGAGGTTGACTTAGCCTTTCATCCTCTTGGGGATCAATAAATAAGTACCAGTCAAGTACTGAGGCCAATGAAATTGCCTAGCTCCCACCCCTAATATTTCGGGCCTTGTTCCTATAGTAGAAAACATTATTTCCAAGGTATTTTCCCCAGCAGTTCTTTCTTAAAATATGGGCACACTGGGCAGTTGCTTGGGGTCCTCAGGGGTCTAGGGACCCAGTGCATTGATTTGGCCAGAGGCCTATAATGCTGTTAAGACAGCTGTGTTACCCAGAACATCAGTCTCCCTGCCTGTGTTTACCCTGAACATGAATCTTACATTGATCTTACTGCTTTTAGAGAGTTTGCAAAGACAATATGCTTAGAATTTATTTTTAAATAAAAACCCTTTAAAAACATATTTTAATAGCAGTCTTTTTGTTAATTATAAGATAATATTTAATATTATACAATATGTAATATTATTACAATATTAAACGGGTAAAGACTTCCTCTGGTCATGAATGACCATGGGATTGCACCTAGAAAAAGCTCCCTTCTGAGGCACAAGTCCAGGCAAGGTTGTTTATGGAAGACCAACAGTTGGCTATGCATACCAGCCTCCCCTCTCTACACCATCAATGTTATCCAAGGCCGATGCAGCTTGGCACCAGTGACATTGCAGCTCATTTCTACAGCTGAGTGAACTGGAGCAACATGAAATAAAGTCTCTTGCTCAAGAACACAACACACAGTCTGGTCTGGGAATTGAACTCACAACCTGACAATTGTAAGCCCAACACCCTAACCACCGAGCCACAAACCTTCACTATACAATATATAATATTCTAGAATGTACTTATTTAAGGATACTGGATTTTGATTATCAAATTTGTCTTTGTTTACTTATATAGAATAGAGTGTTGATATTTTGCATTTAATGCTAAAAGTTCTGAGATCAAAAAAAGATGAAAATCCATCATCCTCATCATCATTGGCAGTGGTGGCATGATTGTCATTATTATTGTCCTTCTCATTGTTGCTTTAACATCGGTTTTGCTATGTTGGCATGATTTAAACAAGTTTGCAGTATAGCTCATCAACAATCTTAAAGAATTTGATCTATTTAGGCACAGGAGTGGCTGTGTGGTGAGTATCTTGCTTACCAACCACATGGTTCTGAGTTCATTCCCACTGTGTGCACCTTGGGCAAGTGTCTTCTACTATAGCCTTGGGCCAACCAAAGCCTTGTGTGTGGATTTGGTAGGCGGAAACTGAAAGAAGCCCGTTGTATATATATATATATGTATATCTATATATATATATGTATGTGTGTGTATGTGTTTGTGTCTGTATTTGTCCCCTCCCCCGGCATCACTAGACAACCAATGCTGGTGTGTTTGCATCCCTGTAGCTTAGCGGTTTGGCAAAAAAGACCAATAGAATAAGTACTAGGCTTACAAAGAATAAGTCCTGGGGTCGATTTGCTCGACTAAAGGCAGTGCTCTAGCATGGCCACAGTCAAATGACTGAAACAAGTAAAAGAGTATCCATTGTTCTGCATATTTGATTTGTGTGTATATGTGTGTGTTGAGGACGAGAAGTGAACTACACCAGTACTCCACAACCAGTATGCCACAGCACACTGGTGTGCCATGAGAGGATGTTAGGTGTGCCCCAGTGTAACCTAAATATAATTTCTTCCCTATACTTTTAGTTATACTTTTAGTTCAGGTGTGCTGCTGAATTTTGAAAAGAATATAAGTGTACCGCAAGTGAAAAAAGGTTATGGGGCACTGAATTAGATGATTTTTGTTGTGACACGTGATCTTGGAAAGTAGCTTTTGTATCATTTGTAACCATCCTTTCCTTATATTATTTTCATTTTGGAGTAGCATTGCACCTTAACAGCTACTCTTTATTGTAGCATACACAACTTTATGAGTGTTGAGAGGTTTACCATCAGGGTTCTGTCTGAATTGTCTATTCTTTTAACACTGTCTTTTCTGTTGCAAAAGAAGCCATGTCTGGGGATATAAGACTTATACCAGTAGAAAGGGGTCAGACATTGAAGTAGTAACAGTGTGGTAGTGATGAGATTGAGGGGAAGATTCATATTGAAATACCAGAACAGTCAGGAAATATGGGAAAAGGGAAAGAGAGATGGGGCTATAAGGTATAATTATTATTATTATTATTATTATTATTATTATTATTATTATATTATTATTATTATTATGATTATGATTATTATTATTTTTTATTAAAATTTTTTTTAAAGAAAATTGAACAAGAAATGGTTGAATTATTATCATAATGAAGATGTTTTAAGTGAAAATGTGTGAAAGGTTTCTAAGTACAGCAGCAAGTTTATAAGTAAAGGATATGAACTGGAAAGTATGTAAGAGAAGGGGGCAGAAGTAAGGTGAAAATGTCTTGTTTATATGGAAAGCAAATAAAAACTAACTGGGAATTTTTATTTTGTCTAGAAAATGATTGGAGAACATACTGATTGAAACATTGTGTAGAGGCACAAAAATATGAGGTTAATAGTTCAGAAAACACAAAACTACACCAGCAATAAATCATTGTGGGTGTAAGTTAGGCTAGCTATGGTTGCTTAAGTTTGTAAATATACAGATTTGGAGCAGTATGGAAGAAATGCGAAGAAGCATGAGTTGGGGGTGATTTGAACTCAAGAAAAGAACTAAAAATTTAATGGTACATCATTCATCATCATCATCATCACGACCACCACCACCACCACTATTAGCACCATAATCATCACCACTACCATCATCATCTTCATTGTATGTGTGCGTCTGCATGTATGTGGATGTGTGTGTTATTGTCTCCTCGTGTTGACATTGCATGACTGTTGTAAACAAATGTGACCATCAGGGCAAGCAGTGTCCTTCATCCTCAGTTTCCTGAGAAAACACATCTGATTAAGGGGAAATATTAAACTTACCTGGAATCAGGTGATATTTGGTGACAGGAAGGCATCCAACCATATAAAAAAATCCACCTCAAAAAAAATTTCCACCTGACCCATACAAGCATGGAAAAGTGAACATTAAAATGATGATAATGATAATGATGATGACCACAACAACAACGACGACGACGACAATGATGATGATGTTGATGATGAAGAAGAAGAAGAAGAAGAAGGAGGAGGAGGAGGATAATAATAATAATAATAATAATAATAATAAGAAGAAGAAGAAGAAGAACCACCACCACCACCACCACCGCCAATAATTTCTTTGGAATCTGAGAAATGAAAATATGTGATGGTTCCCCCTACTCTCTTCATATATCAAACTGCTTCAAAAGAATCTTGATGACAGGCCTCAATAACATAATAAAACTCTTGGATGATATTCTGAGTCTTGTTGTAGACCCTCCCCCAATAGTGAAATAGCAGTTTTGCTGAACATGTTTAAATGTATTTTTCAATAGTCTGTATCTCTGGTTTGTCCTTCAATTTTGATGATGGTTAGAGGATTGGGATGTGAAACTAACTATGTTAAGTTTATGTTTTAAAGTGTCTTCTTTCTTTTACTTGTTTCAATCACTGGAATGTGGCCCATGTTGGAGCTTTGCTTTGAATTGTTTAGTCAAACAAATCAGCCCCAGTACTTATTTTTAAGTCCAGTGCTTATTCTGGAGGTTCTCTTTGGGGATGTAAACAAACCAACTCTGGTTGTCTAGCAGAGGTGGTGGGGCCTAATACAAACTCAAAGACAAACACACACACACACACACATGTATGCTTGTGTGTACGTGTGTGTGTGTGTGTACGTGTGTGTGTGTGTGCACACACATATATATATATATATATATATATATATATATATATGTGTTTTATTATGGTAGTTTTGACTTTAAGAGTCCCTCCTAGTATGAGGCATTTATGTATAGTAATGCCCTTAATATAAATAAATATATTTAAAGGGAATAATTAATGAATTTTTCCCTTATGAGGTTTTTCACGCTAACTACCTGATAATTTCTTATAAAGATTTTATCCTATTTTTAAATTATATATATATATATATATATATATATATATATACGCATATGTATGTATATATATATGTATATTTATGTTTGTGTGTATGTGTGTTAGTGTGTGTGTCTGTGTGTGTGTGTGTAGAAAGAGTGAGAGAGAGAATTTTGTCAATAAAATATACTTCAAGATTGACTTGTTAGGGCAAGAGAAAACTTGATATATTCTTTTTCAAAACTGTTCAAGGTTCCATGAAAGAATATTATAGAGTGAAAAAGTAAAAATAGCAAAATATTCAATAAGGTTCATTTAATTTAGGAAGGCGCTTCCTTCCCTACTTCCTCTTGCATGATATTAGAATCTTTTTTCTGACTTTTGATTCCTGTTTGTCTTTCTGTAATGTAAACTGTCAAATCAAATCACTTAACCGACAACCCCCCCCCCCCGTAACACTAATTACCCAAAATAATCTTAGAAAATTTATATCATTACTTCTACTACCACCATCTTTGCTGTCGTTTCCACAAGCAGCACCACCACCACCACTACCAACACCACCACAACTATTTTCATTATCATTTTCATCACAATCACCATCCCATTGTTTTGTTGTTGTTGTTGCTGCTGCTGTTGCTATTGTTGTTGTTGTTGTTGTTGTTGTTGATGATGATGATGATGATGATGATGATGATGATGATGGTGGTGGTGGTGGTGGTGGTGGTGGTGATGGTGGTGTAAGTGGTGATGAGGATGCTGTTGCTACTTTCTGTCATCACCATCATCCATGTTACTCTCACTGTTGCCATCACCAATATTTCTATTGTCTGAGATTGTTGTGTTGACACAAAGGTGACACAACAAATGCTGGAATCAGTGCATGTTAAGTTGCTGGTCAAAAGTTCACCCATTGTGCTTTGCTATCAGTCATTGATTTTTTTTTTTCCTTCTAGAAGTCATTCTAATGGGAAATAACAGGAAGAAAAATTCATATGCAGGATTTATTGGAAAGAATATTGATTTATTCTCAAGCAGGGATATTCAGCAATTTAGATATTGCTTAGGATACTTCAGATTGACCATAGGTATATCAATGTGGTGGATGGAGAAATGGCTGAGTGGATAAACATATTGAACCACCACCACCATCACCGCCATCACCACCACCACTACTGCCACCACTGCCACTGCTGCTGCTGCCATATTGGTCTTAGTTTCAAATCAACTGCAGGTGTCTAATTCTTTGTAACATTAATTCACTTAGCTGTTGGGAGACCTATATGATTCTCATGGAATCTTTTCTGTGATAAACTGTCATTGCCTCAAGAATATGGTTTTCCTCACCTCGTTATTGGATGTGGGATTAAGAAGTTTGTTTCTCAATCACATAGTCCCTGGTTCAGTCTCACTGCATGGTGCCTCTGGAAAGTATCTTCTATCAAAACTTTGAGTTGACTCAAGCCTTGTGAATGAAAATTGGGTAGACAAAACCTATGCAGAATGCCGTCAGATGACCTGTTCATATTTTTATGATGTAAACTTAATTTGATGTCCAGTTTAACACCATGCCTTGTATCTTGGCAGCTGTTAGCAAAGTCCACTCTGAAGCACATGATGACTTTCTTTCTCTTATCAGTCTTGGAGGCCTCACTGCTGTTCTAGTTCTGACTAAGCCATCAAATAATGCCGCCAGTTGTAAACAGTTCTTTTGTGACTTTAGAGACAGACATTTAAAACATGAATCAGTGCAAAAGGGCTCCCAGTCCCTTAAATAGTGATTTGAAATCCTAACTGCTACATACTCAGTGAAACACCATGAGCAAACCATCATGGTTTCATGTAATTGGTGTATTAATTGACCAATCAGCTCGAGGCTATTGCATGATGTAGTTTTCCTGAACTTTCTAGAATTTGGCTTCTAGTCCCCTATAAAAACTATTTGGCACATGGCTTAGAGCACAGATGATTAAGGACAGACAGCCAAGGACCACTTTTATCATGGAAATTTGTGCAGTTGACTTCATATATTTTTGGGCTGACTACATGTTTTCATACTGAGAGCTTTCTATAATTTCAGAACATCTCTTTCAGAGAGAAAGAGGGGAGAGAGAGAGAGAGAGAGAGAGAGAGAGAGAGAGGAGAGAGAGAGAGAGAGAGGAGAGAGAGGAGAGAGAGAGAGAGAGAGGAGAGAGAGAGGAGAGAGAGAGAGAGAGAGAGAGAGCAAATATCTATGTTGTTCACTGTAAACTGCCAATGCCAGATATCTTTATGACTTGCAATAAATATTCACTGAAATGTTCACAAGTCATTTTGGTTACTATTCACACAGCCAATGAAATATATCTTCTTTTGCCAGCATCACATCACACCAACCAAGTCATTCTTAGCTCCAATTTCATGGTGTTAAGTGGACGTGAGATAAATCATTTTTGAATCTGCATAAAAACCACCTCTGTTGCAAATAACATTCTCATGAGATTCGTCACTTATTATTGACACATAGATTGAAGACTGGGTTAAAAACAAAACCAAAAATGTAACGTTATGTTGTGTTTGTTTTTTCCCCCAAATCAGAAACTCAATATTATGACCAAGTAGTCCAGTTTATGATCAACTTAGCCTTCTGACCTTCCGAACCATTTACATTCTAGCACAGCTAAAGTGTAAGTTACTGAACTCTAAAAAGAAACGTTGCAGGTTTATTGGCTATGAGAACTGTCTCCAAAATACAGAATAGGTGTATTTTGGAGACAATTTCCATACACATTAATGTAAATAGATTTTGTTTCTGGTATGACTCATCTTGAAACTTTGAGAAGTCCAGTCTTGCCAGTTTGAAAATTGACCATGTGACATAGAGACCAGCTTCTCCTGCTGGCACTTGCAATAATCCATCTGTGTTGTTGGGGAAACAGGAAAGCTGGGTTGCTATTGAAGATAATAGTAGTTAGTAAATGTCTCTTTGATGGTAGTCTAATCAAATTGGATTCACACATCATCTCTATCACACCATTCATGCTTTTGTCATCATCACCATCATCATTTTTTTCAATAGATTGGTCATCATATTTGCAGTAGCCAACCTCCTACTTATCTTAAATTGGTGATATCTTTTCAGCTGGTTCTAATACTCTCCAGCTTGTAAAAAAGAAAGAAAAAAGAAATTTTTGTTGTTAGATGTTCCTAAAGTTTTCTTCAATCCTACTCTATCTCTGGCCCCAATTTTATCACTTCTTTCACCCTCTACACTGATTATTATTTCAACTACATGTCTCTAGAAATTATATTTAAATCACCACTTTGAAATTACTTCTTCCTCTCTTTACAGGTGAATGGCTTTTATGGTGCCAGTGGGGCAGCTGGTGCCATTCCATATCTTTATATCCAAGTTGCTCGGCAGTTTCACCAAAAACTCTGTGCATTTGAGCAACAAAAACGCATTCAGTTATATGAATACTATCGCAATAAATGGACATTTCATGTGAAAGGGCTTTGGTATTACATTTCAAAAGACCAGCTGCCAAGTCTGACTTTAATTGGTTCTTCAAATTTTGGTGAGTTTACTGTGTTCTATGTTGTAAAATGTTATTGAATAACTATATTGACCAGTTTATTTCCCTCTCTGTTAGGAGGCACAAGCACTTACACACACATGTACACACACGGCAATAACTTCCGCCTACCAAATTCAATTACAAAGCTTTGGTCAGTCCGGGGCTATAGCAGAAGACACTTGCCCAAGGTGCCACCAGCATCACATCACACCAACCAAGGCACTCTTAACTTCAATTTCATGGTGTCACATGAAACCAAGTAGCTGGGAAGCAAGCTTCCTAACCACACAGCCATGCCTGCCATTTATATATATTGTAACAGTTTTACGGGGTGGGAGCACTAAGCAGTGATGTCTATAAATGCAAAGTTATAACCAGTTCTGTGACTGAAGAGGAGATAACCATGCTGAAATGCTTGCATCTCAGTCTGGATAGGTGGCACTGTGAGCTGTATTTACACTATTTGTCTACAGCAAGAAATTTTCTCTATGACAAAACACAGTGAATGGCTTTAAGTTTAAGAGTTCAAAATGTGCTACTGGCATATTCGAACTAGTAATAACATTGCACTTATACATACCACTGCTTAGCATTCCCACCTTGTAATTTATTTATGGTGAGCCACCAGTCAGCATTACCAGCTGACGTGTGATGACTGGAATAGTATTAGAAAGATTATTTCACTTATCGGCTCGCAGCACCACATTCTAGTTTCTGTGACTGGAAAGGAGATAACCACTCTGAAATGCTTGCATCTCACAGTCTGGATAGGTGGTGCTGTAAGCCGTTTTTGGTGTATTTATACCATTTGTCTACAGCGAAAAATTTTCTCCATGACAAAACACAGTAAATGGCCTGCTTATAAGTTTGAATTTGCCACTGGCATATTCGAACTGGTAATGACATTGCATGTAACGGTTTTATTATTGTAGCTGTTGTTGTTTAACCCTTTCATTACCAACCTGGCTGAAACCGGCTCTTGCTTTGAGTACAAATGTCTTGTTTTCATAAGTTTTGAATTAAAATCTTCCACCAAACCTTAGTCACAATTTATGTTCCTAACACTAGCTGAATGATAACGAAGTTATTTTACTAAATTGTTTGTTATATTTAAAGTAATTGAAAGAAACACAGAGCATCTCAAAATAAATACGGTAACAAAAGGGTTAACCCTTCAGCATTCAAATTACTTTTTTAAGTGTAACAATTATGTCACATTGTTTTGAATTAATCATGTTATATCTCATAGCTTTGAAATATTGATGATGCAAGTTCTTATTTTTAGAAAGACATTGTAGGGTACGTGTAAGAGGCTAGATTTGGCCAATCTGAACATAAAACAAGGGAGAATGTTTGGGCCGGATATGACCAGTTTAAATGCTACAGGGGTAATCACAGGTCAATATTGGTAGAGCAACTCTTTGATTAAATGCATTTCAGCCATGGCCATCCTGTCTTTTTTTTTATATATATTTAGGATTACAGTGACTAATATACCCATATTTTTTGTAAAATGATATTGTGTGTCGAATTTGAGGAGATTTGGCTGCTATTTTTGACATATCAAGAAACCATATAGAGGCTTTTATCTTTTATTTTTTATCTTGTTTCAGTCAATTGACCTTGACTATGCTGGGGCACTGCCTTGAAGGATTTTAGTTGAATAAATCGACTCTAAGACTTATTTATTTAAGCCTCGTATTTATTCTATTGATTTCTTTTGCTGAACCACTAAGTTATGGGGACATAAACACATCAACATTGGTTGTCAAGGTAGTGGTGGGACAAACACAAAGACACACAGACACACACACTCACACACACATGCACAACACACACACACACACACACATATGATGGGCTTCTTTCAGTTACTGTCACCAAATTCACTCACAAGGCTTTGGTTGGCCTGGGGCTATAGTAGAAGACACTTGTCAAAGGTGCCACATAGAGGGATTGAACCTGAAACCATGTGGTTGGAAAGCAAGCTTCTTTACCACACAGTCACATCTGCATTAATTTTTCGTTTTGCTTAGAGGTGTCTTGCTTAGAGTTTATACATCAAAGGGAAGAATGTAGTGGTTGTGTTGTTAGAGTAATTACAATATAACTATTCATATAACTCAATACTATAAGAACCGCCTTTCAGCTTGGGTTTGCTGTATTAAAGAGAGAGAGAGAGGAAGAGAGGATAAGTAGGAGGGAGGGAGGGAATGAATGAATGAATTAATGAATGAATGCCATCTTTTATATTATTAGATTTTTGTTTCAGTGAAATATAGTATAATAGTAACCTAAACTCACTAACAGTGCTACAATGTTGAAGATAAGGTTGGTAAACTTTGTGGTGAAAATGCTATCACCTTCTCATGAATGGCAACTGATAGCAACTCTGTTCAACCCTTAAAGGGGTGTATGCATAACTTTGTGCTTGCAGGCTACTGTCTCTGCTGCTTAGAGCAGTTGATGAGTGGAACCCTGATGCCCAAATCATGCATGTGATATTTGCAGTACAACCATCTACAAATGACATATACAACTTAGAAACTCTCTCAATATCCCCTAAGGACATAAGCCTCATTGCTTAAAAAACTGTAGGCAATGAGTTTTACCTAAATGGTGGAGGCATTGAGTAGCTGTGAAAGGAGTTTAGTTCACCTCAACAGCTGATGATGTATTTATTTGACAAGAATGAAAAACAAGTTACAGTATAATTCCTTATCAGTTACTTTATCTAACAGATAAGGTTTATTAATCTATAATACTTTTGACTATCGTCTAATTGGTAGTTGAAATCCACTGTGCTTTGGCAGTACACTTAATTCTGTACACCTCAGTTGAACTTTGTTAGATCATTTGTGAATGTTAGCTGAAATGACTGGTGTTTTTTTATGTCATGGGGGGACTGCATCTCTCACCCATGGTAATTCCATAAAAACTGGAGATAAGTACAGACCTTCAAAACCTCATCAGTACTTAGCAGATGTTTATATATTTCATAGCATCTGATCATTGTCTCCTCAAACTGGTTTTACATTATAAATGAAAGGGATTTTTTTTTTCAAAATTTCCATTTTTATTTTTCAAATGTTTTGACTCAAGACATAGAAGGAGATATTTTCTTTCTGTCATTTAAGCTTTCTAGTTTTATAATCTTTTTTCTCTCTAAAGCTGTGAGCTGGCTGAATTGTTAGCATGCCAGGCAAAATGCTTAGTAGCTTTTCAACTGTCTTTATGTTCTGAGTTCAAATTCTGTCAACATTGACTTTGCCTTCCATCCTTTGGGTTGATGAAATGAGCATCAGTTGAGTACCGGAATTGATGTAATTGACTAGCCTGCCTCCCCTAAAAATTCCAGGCTTTGTTTGTTCCTATAGTAGAAAGGATTATCTCACCCCACTCTCATACACTCTCTCTTTGTGTGTGTGTGTGTGTGGTGTGTGTGTGTGTGAGAGAGAGAGAGAGGAGAGAGAGAGAGAGAGAAGAGAAGTAAGGATGATATCCATTAAGTTAATTTTGCTACCAATGTTCTCCCACCTTAATGCTGTTTACAATTTCTTTGTTTATAAAATTGTTAGGCTCAGTGTTTATTCTGAGGAATATTCTACCTTAATCCTCTTCACGTCCCCAGCCTTCTGCTATGTTATCTTTCAATACCTCCAAATGCTTTCCTCTTTCCAAGTTTTATTTTATTTTTCCAAGAGGACTGGAATTTCTCTAGTGCACATAGTTAAGTCTTTAGGATATAAATTAACTTCAAACACAATGTCCTCTTTTTCTCACTCAATTTACTATTTTATTTATTTATTTTTCCTAAGAGACAGTTTTATATTTTCTATAATTTTTTCCCCTCTTCTCACAATTCTTTTTTTTATTTTAATTTTTAAAAAAATTTTCCTTTTCTCTCAACTCCACCCTTGCTGTGGTCCCTGTTGTCAACATGTGTTCAGTCTTATCATAGTCGAGGTTTGTTATGCTGTCAACACTCATCTGTCAGCAACAACTGAGAGGGAACAGGGAAAGATTCACAAGAAAGAGCAAAAATTAAACATACAAAAAAGTTGTTCCTTTCACACTTCCTTACCTTTATTTATTTATGTTGTATTCATTTTATATTTAGCTTTACAAATAGATTTTATTTTTCTATGCTTCTTGCTTTAGCTGGCATTATGTTTGTGTGTGTATGTGTGTGTGTGTGTGTGTGTGTGTGTGGTGTGTGTGTGTGTGTGTGTGTGTGTGTGTGTGGATCCCTCAAAAGTAGTTATGAACAGATGGATGGATTGATAGATTGTCAGGATAGATAAATTACTGCTTAAGCATTTGGTTATTGATATCTTCATACCAATGTCTCTGTTCATAAAATTCAAGACACTCCCCTAGGAGTTTTGTAGTAATTAAAATGACGATCTAAACTTATTGTGTGATTTTAATGAAGAAATTAATCCTAATAAAAAACTAGCCGATAATTTAAGAAGCCTCTATGCCATTACTCCAGCTACAAGAAATAGCTGACAACTATCCCTCAGTTTATACTCTGCCTTCAATGTATAGTCCTTGATAAATACAGTGACTGGGTGATCATAATTGGAACGCCATTGGTCACAGGTCTGATCTGAGTCTATACTGGTGGTTCTTGACCATTTTTTTCCTATGGACCCCTTTGATTCCTATTTTGCTCTACTGGACCTATGTAACCATTCGCTGTATATAAAAGAAATATCACTGTATTTTTGTTATTAAATATTAAGAATTGCATTAAAAAAATATTAAAATATTTTGTGTATTGTCAAAGTATAAGCTATCTACTGAACATAAATTTTTAACAACAAAATCTTATTTGGACCCCAAAGGGTCATGTGGACCCTGAAGGGCCATGTGGAGCCTGGTTCAGAACCACTAATCTAAACAGTGGCAACATTAGCATAAATGGCTTTGAAAAATGATTAAAAAAACCTCAAAACAAACCAACCCATAAGCCACCAACAAAAGCTATTACTGTTTGGTAAAAAGGAATAATAGAAAATTCCCAAATACTTACCTTTACCTTTTACATGTTTCAGTCATTTTTTAAAGCCTAGTACTTATTTTATTGATCTTTTTGCCGAACTGCTAAGTTACAGGTATGTAAACACACCAACATCAGTTGTCAGGTGGTGGTGGTGGGGCACAAACACAGACACAAGGCATACACATGTAGATATGTACACATCTACATGTGTGTGTGTATATATATATATATATCATCATCATCATTTAACGTCCGTTTTCCATGCTAGCATGGGTTGGATGGTTTGACTGGGTTCTGGGAAGCCAGGAGGCTGCACCAGGTCCAGTCTGATCTGGCAGTGTTTCTACAGCTGGATGCCCTTCCTAATGCCAAATATATATATATATATATATATATATATATATACGACAAGCTTCTTTCAGTTTCTGTATACCAAATCCATTCACAAGGCTTTGGTCAGCTTGGGGCGATAGTAGAAGACACTCGCCCAAGATGCCACGCAGTAGGACTGATCCTGGAACCATGTGGTTGGGAAGCAAGCCTAGATTTATCAACAAATGATTTAACGTTTTCATGGAAAAGATTTGTATTATTGTATGATTTTTTTACTCTTTGGTAATAATTACTAAGGCTTGTGCTGCTCAAACAACAATTATGTGTGTGCGTTTGTGTTTGTCCCCTACCACCTTTTGACAACTGGTGTTGGTTTGTTCACATCCTCATTACTTAGTGGTTTGGCAAAAGAAACCGATAGAATAAGCATCAGACTTAAAAATAAATACTGGGCTCTATTTGTTTAATAGACCCTTCAAGGGAACGCCCCAGCATGGCCACAGCCCAATGACTGAAACATGTAAAAGATGAAAAATACTAAAATAAATTCAAATAATGACATTCCTCCTTTATGAATTTACATCCTTATTTCAATTAAGAAATCATTATTTTAATAGAAGACTTGTAATTAGTTGAAGAAATGAATCAGAAGTGACCACATCTCAGACAGAAAGATTTAAGCCTATACATTACACTGGGCAACAAAAAAATTTTTTAGTCATGCTGTATAAACTTTTTCAGATGTTTTAGGGTAATTTTAGGGTACTGAATTCAAATCTGACATCAGTTTTCAGGCAACATGTATAAGTTTTTAGCTATTTCACAGCATCAGATTTTCCAACCAATTGATAATATTGACAAAGTAGTCGGCTATTTGCTTTCGATTTTCATTCATATACTCATCACCGAAACAAAAATAAGTGCTGATAGAGGGAAATGTAGGCTACCTGTTAAATTGCCTCACAAGATGAGAATTTATTTTACTTTATTATCGCTGTAATTATAGTAAAGTTCTCCTCACATTAGACTATTGATATTAGGTTATAGTAAGCTACTCAGACTCCCTTTTCTTGACAACTGCTAGTGCTGTTAAAACACAGTACATCAAATAAAATAGCCAGGTTATATGAAAATTAGTTTAGTAGTAAGTTTAGTTATTTATTAAAGTGATCAATGTTTGAAATTTTGAGATGAAAAAAATTGTTTCATGATAACCATAGCTTCAGTGCATTCTATGATAATTTCAATGATTTTTTTGTTGAGAAATATATTTTGATGTTTTATAGTAACATTTATTGTTGATAAATTTTATATTTTAGTTTGCTGATAGGCTTCCTTTAGTGTTGATTTAGGTTATTACTGTATGTATTTATGATGAGCAGAAAAGTTTGTGTTAATCACCCGGACAGCTTTTGTTACTTGTGTGGAAAATTTACATAAAAAAATCAGAGAAATAAGCATACAAAGAAATTTTGAAATGCTTACAAGTTTTACTTTAGGTGCAAAATTGGGGACCAAGATAGACTATGGGCACCTTATATTTGTTGCAAAAACTGCTACATAGCACTAACTCAATGACTGAATGGTAAACGGAAAAGTATGCCATTTGCAGTACCAATGATATGGCGTGAACCAACAAACCAGTATACCGGTTGTTATTTCTGCTTAACCAACATCACTGGTTTCTCTAAGAAGAACAAATACAAGATTGATTATCCAGATTGCCCTTCAGTTTTAAAAGCAGTTGTTTATGCTGCTGAAAATATTCCAATTCCAGAACCTCCTTCATCTTTTGACAAAGTTTAAGTGAAGAAAGTACTGCATCTACTTCAATTGAAGGCATACCAAGTGGTACAGCAGATCATTGTGATGAACCAGGATCTTCAAAAAAAGTTCCTCATTTATTAAGTGAACTTGAGTTAAATTATTTAAAGACATGGGTTTAAGGAAAGAAAAGTCAGAACTACTGGGCTCCAGGTTCAAACAATGGTATCATGATGATGTAAAATGCTCCTATTTTCGAAAACAGCATACAGAATTGTATGAATTTTTTATGGAGAAGGACGGTATTTGTTTTTGCTGTAATGTTGAAAGACTCCTACATGAGATGGGGTATGGTCATAATCCTGAAGAATGTAGACTCTTCCTAGATTCCAGCAAAGCAAGCCTAAAAGTTGTTTTGCTGCATAATGGCAAAAACCTTCAACACCACTAGCACATGCTGTAGGATTAAAGGAAACTTATGAATCAATGGATTAAATTTTGCACTTGATTAAATATTCTGAACACAAGTGGAATATATGCAGGGACTTGAAAGTTATTGGTTTGCGTCTTGGGTTGCAAATGGGGTATACAAAGCATCAGTGCTTTTTGTGCCTTTGGAGCAGCAGAGATGACAAGCATCACTGTGACGAGAAAGAGTGGCTAAAGAGAAGTGATTTCACTCCAGAGAAATGCAACATTAAATATATCCTTTTAGTTGACCCTCAGAAAATTTACCTTCTTCCCTTACACATTAAACTTGGCTTGTTTAAGAATTTTGTTAAGGCCATGACTGAAGACGGTGAAGGATTCAAATTGAGCACCGTATACAATAATTTTATTATTATTATTATATATTATTATTATCTCAATGAAAAATTTGTTTCTAGCAAGAGTGAAGCTAAGATCAAAGCTGGTGTTTTTAATGGACCAGAAATTCGCACACTAATTTGTGATGATCTTTTTCTAGAAAAATTAAGCCCAGTAGAGAAAACTGCTTGGGAAAAGTTTGTTTCTCTTGTAAAAATTTTTTGGGGAAATGAAAAATCATCTAACTACGTTGTAATTGTGAATGATTTTTTGAAAGCTTATAAGCAACTTGGGGTAAGAATGTCTCTAAAAATTCAATTTCTCCATTCTCATCTTGACTTTTTTCCCACCCAATATGGGTGATGTAAGTGATGAGCTTGGTAAATGATTTCATCAAGAAATCAAAGAGCTAGAAAGCCACTACAGTGGCAGACTTAAGCCAAACATGCTGACAGACTACTGCTGATTTTTAAAACGAGAAACAGACATGCAACATAAGCATGAAAGAAAATGCCAAAGCTATTTTTGAAAAACGTAAAATTAATAATATTCACTTTACACTTTTGTTTTATGTTTTATTGGTTTCAGAGTTACTTGTCCACCTAGTTTCTATTGTTCTTATACCAAATAATGGTAATTTACACTTAACATAACATTCATTTTATTTGTCATGAATTTTCACATTATTGTAATTTTGAAAGCAGTATAATAATGATAGTGCAAAAACATGATTGCAGATTCGGAATCAACACTCCCAAATTACCTATTAGCACCATTTCATCTAATAGTAGCAAAAATTTGGTTGCCTAGTGTTGTCAATATACTGTATACTGTACTTGAAAAAATAAATCTACAGTGTTTTGTTCAATGTTGCTGACTCCTCCTTTTGAGGAATATCATAGATAACCCCAAATAGGCTTGGCCCCAGGTGGCTGTGAGTATATTTTAAGGGGAGAACTTTTGCCAATTCAAGAGAGGAATTAATTATTATTAAGAGATTTCACTGATAGAATTGACTTTATCTTTCATCCCTCCCAGGGTCAATAAAATAGTGCCTGGCTTGTACCGAAAGTTGATTCAATCAACTATGTACCCCCTCCCTCATACGCTCCTCTGAAAATCTTCTTTGTGCCAGTGGGAGAAATCATTATTTGGTTTGTTTGGAAACATGTGGGGAAAAGTACCGAGATGAATATTGGATGTGTTAAAGACTATGAAATTATTTACAAACAGTCTCCAAATGATGTTGAATAAAGGGTGGTGAGTGAGATGAGGTAGAAGTAGTTGGACCAGTTTCAAGTCCTTTCAAGGTTTGATAGAATAGCTGTGTTGCAATTTTACTATAGCCTTGAACCTCCTCCTCCTCCTCCTCCTCCTCTGTGTTTTCTCACTGAACAGGTAAACCAAATTTGAGAGATAGTCAAGGGCAACACTGCTAGATAAAAATAGACCAGTATTTTCAAAGTGAGTGTTCTGGCCCTTAGGGGGCATTGGTATTATTCAAGTGGGTATTGATTGAAAACATTTCTAAGGAGGCACCGAGTTTATTATTAATTTCTTTGAGAATCCACATGAGTATGAATATGAAGGAGGAATGTAGAATGAATGAAGAAGGGGAACCCATAAAAAAGATCGAGAAACATTAGGTTAGATTAACTAATCCAGCTTTAATTGGGCAAAATGCCATCAGTAAATAGCTGTTGTTGATTTGATAGAGACACACTACTGGATATTATTTAATTATTTCAAGGTGCTGAATGAATACCTAATACTAATTAAATTCCCATCTTCTACATTTTGTCAAATTATTTTTATAACCCTTTTTTTTCATACTTTCTTTTTTTTTTTTACATATACGTCAATGTTAACATGGATGAGATTTTTGTTGGAATAGTTTTTTTCTCTCACTTCATTTTCTTTCTCTTTCCCCTTTTTTCTTTTTCTTTTTCGTTTTTACCATTGCTAAAATCTCTGTAGCTTTTTTTCTAAATCTTACCATTGAATTTAATTATGAAATTGGAGAGGATCACTTTTAGCAATCAGACAGATGGTGAAGAGCTATATTAATTGAACAGACAGACATCATAAAACTAAAACTAGTAAAGTGTGAAGTCCTGATTCATATCTAGCAGTCTAGAAGTCCAGTGTATTAATCTCACAGGTTTATCCCTTGTGTGTAAATATTTAAATAATATGAGGAATTCCAAGTGGTTTCATGAACTAAGTAGAGAGTACTCAATATGTTATGCTGAGTAAATATTTTATCAAAATATATTGACAAAGGCCTGCTATATGTAAGTTTGAGATAAATGCTGCAAAAGTGTGTGAGCAATGTGTTTGTTGTAGGCTCAGTGTGTGTGTATGTGTGTGCGTGTATTTGTGTGTGTGTGTGTGTATGTGTATGTGTGTTAGGAAAGGCATCTAGCTACAGAAACATGCCAAAAGAGATACAGGAGCTCAAGGCAGTCATCTGGCTCAGTGGATCTTGTCAAACTGTCTGACTCATGCTAGCATGGGTCAAACAAATTTTGAATAAGGATTATGATGATATAGACACATATGCATACATACATATATGCATGTATGTACACACACGCACACACCACACACATCACACATGCCCCCACCACACACACATACATACACTCCCCCACACACACACTCCCCCCACACACAGCTGGTTTCCATACAGTTTCTATTTACCAAATTTCATTGACAAGGCACTGGTCCATTTGAAACTATAATAAAAGACATTTCCTCAAGATGCCACTCAGTGGAGTTGAACCCAACACCATATGTGTCATTTCTTTGCCTAATCAATCAGAGACAACAAGAGTGCCTCTGTGTGGTCATCTAACCTGCTAAGGATAGTAGTCAAATCTCTCTCAAATCCATTGGGTCTTTCTTCTTAAAGAAAGGCACAGCAAATAATGTAGTTGAGAAAAAAAAAAGTAGACGACCTATACAATGGTGAGTTACCTTTGATCACATGTTTGCTTGAAAGAAGCTGGACTTGGAGCTAAACAGTAACA